>NW_027182470.1:1500000-1764175 GCF_040938575.1 Ambystoma mexicanum
TGTAGTGGAGACCATAAAACAGATTTATTTGGGAGGGATATCTGTTACAGTGGCATGCACTTTAATTAGGAAATCTTTCTTTGCAGAATATGGAAATGTTGGCTGAGTCTCTTTCAATGCAATCATAGAAGTCTCAGAGAAATTCCATATGTGTTATTCCTCAAACGTAACTGTTACTATATTGCATCACTGATTTTATCGCCTCAGTCAGTATATAGTCTGTGAGGGTTTGTCCATCAGATATTCGTAGTGATTTTTCCCAGAATCTCAGACGTAAAGCAGAGGCACGTCCGACTGCAATAGGATTTAAAAAGTACACTTAATTTGAAGCAAATGACAGTACATTGTAAACAGTAACATGGAATGGCTTTTAAACCACAGGAATCTTTGTGGTGTAAGAGGAAATGCCACAAAATTACGGCATACCGGGTGCAATTCGTCAACAGCATAACAATACACATGGGTATCTAGTCTTTTTTACTTTATTATAGTAGTGTCACACACTGTTAGCATAGGTCCCCAAAGAGACAGGTAGCAGCATCATGCATGCCAGAAAAAAATAACACCACAAACACTAGTGGTGGCCGCAAAAATATGCAAGCAGCACTTCTTGCAGACTGTTGTAATACCAAAGGTTGTTACTAGATGTCCATGCGGAGCAAGCACAGACTTCCATATAGACTGCAATACCAAACGTTGTTCATAGAGGACGTTGCAGAAATTGCCATTTACAATCTCTGTATATAGGTACAGTTCCACATTATTCTACTAGATGCCCCTTGGAACCAGGACAAAAAATGAATCTGCAAACTTGGAAACCATTCACGGTTTTACAGGCCTTTGACAGTTGCAAAAGCAAGACACCAGAAAAAAGGCCAAGTTTATTGGCATGGGAAATAAAATGGACATTGCAATTAAAACACTGCATTGAGAGTGTTCGGGCATGCATATATTATGCACCACTAAAGACAATTGTTTTCCTTGCCTTTCTATGATGTAACTTGAGCGAGTGCAATTATAGTTTAATTCATGAAACACTTTTAATTCAGTTTAAATTGGAATCTTTGATCGGATATTTCAATAACTGTAGGTGTGAGACGGTTGTAAGGGGTGTAGTGGAGACCATAAAACAGATTTATTTGGGAGGGATATCTGTTACAGTGGCATGCACTTTAATTAGGAAATCTTTCTTTGCAGAGTATGGAAATGTTGGCTGAGTCTCTTTCAATGCAATCATAGAAGTCTCAGCGAAATTCCATATGTGTTATTCCTCAAACGTAACTGTTACTATATTGCATCACTGACTTTATCGCCTCAGTCAGTATATAGTCTGTGAGGGTTTGTCCATCAGATATTCGTACTGATTTTTCCCAGAATCTCAGACGAAAAGCAGAGGCACGTCCGACTGCAATAGGATTTAAAAAGTAAACTTAATTTGAAGAAAATGACAGTACATTGTAAACAGTAACATGGAATGGCTTTTAAACCGAGAGAATCTTTGTGGTGTAAGAGGAAATGCCACAAAATTACGGCATACCGGGTGCAATACGTAAAACAGCATAACAATACACATGGGGGGAGGATTCATGGAATCTGTGCGCCGAAAAAACGGGATTTGTACGCCATTCTGCCTGCAAATCCCCATTTGTTAAATTTTGATTTGTGGGCAGAATGGCGCACAAATTCCATGAATCAGCCCCATGGATATCTAGTATTTTACCTTTACTATAGTAGTGCCACACACTGTTAGCATAGGTGTCCATAGAGACAGGCAGCAGCATCATGCATGCCAAAACAAAATAATACCACAGACACTAGTGGTGGCTGCAAAAATATGCAAGCAGCACTTCTTGCAGAATGGTGTAATACCAAAGGTTCTTACTAGATGCCCCTGCGGAGCAAGCACAGAACTTCCATATAGACTGCAATACCAAACGTTGTTCATAGAGGTTGTTGCAGAAATTGCCATTTACAATCTCTGTATATAGGTACAGTTCCACATTCTTCTACTAGATGCCCCTTGGAACGAGGACAAAAAATGAATCTGCAAACTTGGAAACCATTCACGGTTTTACTGGCCTTTTTATGTTTCAAAAGCAAGACACCAGAAAAAAGACCAAGTTTATTGGCATGGGAACTAAAACGGACATTGCAATTAAAACACTGCAGTGAGAGTGTTCTGGCATGCATATATGATGCACAACTAAAGACAATTCTTTTCCTTGCCTTTCAATGATGTAACTTGAGCGAGTGTAATTATAGCTTAATTCATGAAACACTTTAAATTCAGTTTAAATTGGAAACTTTGATCAGATAGCTCAATAACTGTAGCTTTGAGACGGTTGTAAGGGGTGCAGTGGAGACCATAAAACAAGTTTAATTGGGAGGTATGTCTGTTACAGTGGCATGCACTTTAATTAGGAAATCTTTCTTTGCAGAATATGGAAATGTTGGCTGAGTCTCTTTCAATGCAATCATAGAAGTCTCAGAGAAATTCCATATGTGTTATTCCTCAAACGTAACTGTTACTATATTGCATCACTGATTTTATCGCCTCAGTCAGTATATAGTCTGTGAGGGTTTGTCCATCAGATATTCGTAGTGATTTTTCCCAGAATCTCAGACGTAAAGCAGAGGCACGTCCGACTGCAATAGGATTTAAAAAGTACACTTAATTTGAAGCAAATGACAGTACATTGTAAACAGTAACATGGAATGGCTTTTAAACCACAGGAATCTTTGTGGTGTAAGAGGAAATGCCACAAAATTACGGCATACCGGGTGCAATTCGTCAACAGCATAACAATACACATGGGTATCTAGTCTTTTTTACTTTATTATAGTAGTGTCACACACTGTTAGCATAGGTCCCCAAAGAGACAGGCAGCAGCATCATGCATGCCAGAAAAAAATAACACCACAGACACTAGTGGTGGCCGCAAAAATATGCAAGCAGCACTTCTTGCAGACTGTTGTAATACCAAAGGTTGTTACTAGATGTCCATGCGGAGCAAGCACAGACTTCCATATAGACTGCAATACCAAACGTTGTTCATAGAGGACGTTGCAGAAATTGCCATTTACAATCTCTGTATATAGGTACAGTTCCACATTATTCTACTAGATGCCCCTTGGAACCAGGACAAAAAATGAATCTGCAAACTTGGAAACCATTCACGGTTTTACAGGCCTTTGACAGTTGCAAAAGCAAGACACCAGAAAAAAGGCCAAGTTTATTGGCATGGGAAATAAAATGGACATTGCAATTAAAACACTGCATTGAGAGTGTTCGGGCATGCATATATTATGCACCACTAAAGACAATTGTTTTCCTTGCCTTTCTATGATGTAACTTGAGCGGGTGCAATTATAGTTTAATTCATGAAACACTTTTAATTCAGTTTAAATTGGAATCTTTGATCGGATATTTCAATAACTGTAGGTGTGAGACGGTTGTAAGGGGTGTAGTGGAGACCATAAAACAGATTTATTTGGGAGGGATATCTGTTACAGTGGCATGCACTTTAATTAGGAAATCTTTCTTTGCAGAGTATGGAAATGTTGGCTGAGTCTCTTTCAATGCAATCATAGAAGTCTCAGAGAAATTCCATATGTGTTATTCCTCAAACGTAACTGTTACTATATTGCATCACTGACTTTATCGCCTCAGTCAGTATATAGTCTGTGAGGGTTTGTCCATCAGATATTCGTACTGATTTTTCCCAGAATCTCAGACGAAAAGCAGAGGCACGTCCGACTGCAATAGGATTTAAAAAGTAAACTTAATTTGAAGCAAATGACAGTACATTGTAAACAGTAACATGGAATGGCTTTTAAACCGAGAGAATCTTTGTGGTGTAAGAGGAAATGCCACAAAATTACGGCATACCGGGTACAATACGTAAAACAGCATAACAATACACATGGGGGGATGATTCATGGAATCTGTGCGCCGAAAAAACGGGATTTGTACGCCATTCTGCCTGCAAATCCCCATTTGTTAAATTTTGATTTGTGGGCAGAATGGCGCACAAATTCCATGAATCAGCCCCATGGATATCTAGTATTTTACCTTTACTATAGTAGTGCCACACACTGTTAGCATAGGTGTCCATAGAGACAGGCAGCAGCATCATGCATGCCAAAACAAAATAATACCACAGACACTAGTGGTGGCTGCAAAAATATGCAAGCAGCACTTCTTGCAGAATGGTGTAATACCAAAGGTTCTTACTAGATGTCCCTGCGGAGCAAGCACAGAACTTCCATATAGACTGCAATACCAAACGTTGTTCATAGAGGTTGTTGCAGAAATTGCCATTTACAATCTCTGTATATAGGTACAGTTCCACATTCTTCTACTAGATGCCCCTTGGAACGAGGACAAAAAATGAATCTGCAAACTTGGAAATCATTCACGGTTTTACTGGCCTTTTTATGTTTCAAAAGCAAGACACCAGAAAAAAGACCAAGTTTATTGGCATGGGAACTAAAACGGACATTGCAATTAAAACACTGCAGTGAGAGTGTTCTGGCATGCATATATGATGCACAACTAAAGACAATTCTTTTCCTTGCCTTTCAATGATGTAACTTGAGCGAGTGTAATTATAGCTTAATTCATGAAACACTTTAAATTCAGTTTAAATTGGAAACTTTGATCAGATATCTCAATAACTGTAGCTTTGAGACGGTTGTAAGGGGTGCAGTGGAGACCATAAAACAAGTTTAATTGGGAGGTATGTCTGTTACAGTGGCATGCACTTTAATTAGGAAATCTTTCTTTGCAGAATATGGAAATGTTGGCTGAGTCTCTTTCAATGCAATCATAGAAGTCTCAGAGAAATTCCATATGTGTTATTCCTCAAAAGTAACTGTTACTATATTGCATCACTGACTTTATCGCCTCAGTCAGTATATAGTCTGTGAGGGTTTGTCCATCAGATATTCGTACTGATTTTTCCCAGAATCTCAGACGTAAAGCAGAGGCACGTCCGACTGCAATAGGATTTAAAAAGTAAACTTAATTTGAAGCAAATGAAAGTACATTGTAAACAGTAAAATGGAATGGCTTTTAAACCACGGGAATCTTTGTGGTGTAAGAGGAAATGCCACAAAATTACGGCATACCGGGTGCAATTCGTCAACAGCATAACAATACACATGGGTATCTAGTCTTTTTTACTTTATTATAGTAGTGTCACACACTGTTAGCATAGGTCCCCAAATAGACAGTCAGCAGCATCATGCATGCCAGAAAAAAATAACACCACAGACACTAGTGGTGGCCGTAAAAATATGCAAGCAGCACTTCTTGCAGACTGTTGTAATACCAAAGGTTGTTACGAGATGTCCCTGCGGAGTAAGCACAGAACTTCCATATAAACTGCAATACCAAACGTTGTACATAGAGGATGTTGCAGGAATTGCCATTTACAATCTCTGTATATAGGTACAGTTCCACATTATTCTACTAGATGCCCCTTGGAACCAGGACAAAAAATGAACCTGCAAACTTGGAAACCATTCACGGTTTTACAGGCCTTTGACAGTTGCAAAAGCAAGACACCAGAAAAAAGGCCAAGTTTATTGCATTGGGAAATACAATGGACATTGCAATTAAAACACTGCATTGAGAGTGTTCGGGCATGCATATATTATGCACCACTAAAGACAATTGTTTTCCTTGCCTTTCTATGATGTAACTTGAGCGAGTGCAATTATAGTTTAATTCATGAAACACTTTTAATTCAGTTTAAATTGGAATCTTTGATCGGATATTTCAATAACTGTAGGTGTGAGACGGTTGTAAGGGGTGTAGTGGAGACCATAAAACAGATTTATTTGGGAGGGATATCTGTTACAGTGGCATGCACTTTAATTAGGAAATCTTTCTTTGCAGAATATGGAAATGTTGGCTGAGTCTCTTTCAATGCAATCATAGAAGTCTCAGAGAAATTCCATATGTGTTATTCCTCAAACGTAACTGTTACTATATTGCATCACTGACTTTATCGCCTCAGTCAGTATATAGTCTGTGAGGGTTTGTCCATCAGATATTCGTACTGATTTTTCCCAGAATCTCAGACGAAAAGCAGAGGCACGTCCGACTGCAATAGGATTTAAAAAGTAAACTTAATTTGAAGCAAATGACAGTACATTGTAAACAGTAACATGGAATGGCTTTTAAACCGAGAGAATCTTTGTGGTGTAAGAGGAAATGCCACAAAATTACGGCATACCGGGTGCAATACGTAAAACAGCATAACAATACACATGGGGGATGATTCATGGAATCTGTGCGCCGAAAAAACGGGATTTGTACGCCATTCTGCCTGCAAATCCCCATTTGTTAAATTTTGATTTGTGGGCAGAATGGCGCACAAATTCCATGAATCAGCCCCATGGATATCTAGTATTTTACCTTTACTATAGTAGTGCCACACACTGTTAGCATAGGTGTCCATAGAGACAGGCAGCAGCATCATGCATGCCAAAACAAAATAATACCACAGACACTAGTGGTGGCTGCAAAAATATGCAGCAGCACTTCTTGCAGAATGGTGTAATACCAAAGGTTCTTACTAGATGTCCCTGCGGAGCAAGCACAGAACTTCCATATAGACTGCAATACCAAACGTTGTTCATAGAGGTCGTTGCAGAAATTGCCATTTACAATCTCTGTATATAGGTACAGTTCCACATTCTTCTACTAGATGCCCCTTGGAACGAGGACAAAAAATGAATCTGCAAACTTGGAAACCATTCACGGTTTTACTGGCCTTTTTATGTTTCAAAAGCAAGACACCAGAAAAAAGACCAAGTTTATTGGCATGGGAACTAAAACGGACATTGCAATTAAAACACTGCAGTGAGAGTGTTCTGGCATGCATATATGATGCACAACTAAAGACAATTGTTTTCCTTGCCTTTCAATGATGTAACTTGAGCGAGTCTAATTATAGCTTAATTCATGAAACACTTTAAATTCAGTTTAAATTGGAAACTTTGATTAGATATCTCAATAACTGTAGCTTTGAGACGGTTGTAAGGGGTGCAGTGGAGACCATAAAACAAGTTTAATTGGGAGGTATATCTGTTACAGTGGCATGCACTTTAATTAGGAAATCTTTCTTTGCAGAATATGGAAATGTTGGCTGAGTCTCTTTCAATGCAATCATAAAGTCTCAGAGAAATTCCATATGTGTTATTCCTCAAAAGTAACTGTTACTATATTGCATCACTGACTTTATCGCCTCAGTCAGTATATAGTCTGTGAGGGTTTGTCCATCAGATATTCGTACTGATTTTTCCCAGAATCTCAGACGTAAAGCAGAGGCACGTCCGACTGCAATAGGATTTAAAAAGTAAACTTAATTTGAAGCAAATGAAAGTACATTGTAAACAGTAACATGGAATGGCTTTTAAACCACGGGAATCTTTGTGGTGTAAGAGGAAATGCCACAAAATTACGGCATACCGGGTGCAATTCGTCAACAGCATAACAATACACATGGGTATCTAGTCTTTTTTACTTTATTATAGTAGTGTCACACACTGTTAGCATAGGTCCCCAAAGAGACAGTCAGCAGCATCATGCATGCCAGAAAAAAATAACACCACAGACACTAGTGGTGGCCGTAAAAATATGCAAGCAGCACTTCTTGCAGACTGTTGTAATACCAAAGGTTGTTACGAGATGTCCCTGCGGAGTAAGCACAGAACTTCCATATAAACTGCAATACCAAACGTTGTTCATAGAGGATGTTGCAGGAATTGCCATTTACAATCTATGTATATAGGTACAGTTTCACATTATTCTACTAGATGCCCCTTGGAAACAGGACAAAAAATGAATCTGCAAACTTGGAAACCATTCACGGTTTTACAGGCCTTTGACAGTTGCAAAAGCAAGACACCAGAAAAAAGACCAAGTTTATTGGCATGGGAACTAAAACGGACATTGCAATTAAAACACTGCATTGAGAATGTTCGGGCATGCATATATTATGCACCACTAAAGACAATTGTTTTCCTTGCCTTTCTATGATGTAACTTGAGCGAGTGCAATTATAGTTTAATTCATGAAACACTTTTAATTCAGTTTAAATTGGAATCTTTGATCGGATATTTCAATAACTGTAGGTGTGAGACGGTTGTAAGGGGTGTAGTGGAGACCATAAAACAGATTTATTTGGGAGGGATATCTGTTACAGTGGCATGCACTTTAATTAGGAAATCTTTCTTTGCAGAATATGGAAATGTTGGCTGAGTCTCTTTCAACGCAATCATAGAAGTCTCAGAGAAATTCCATGTGTTATTCCTCAAACGTAACTGTTACTATATTGCATCACTGACTTTATCGCCTCAGTCAGTATATAGTCTGTGAGGGTTTGTCCATCAGATATTCGTACTGATTTTTCCCAGAATCTCAGACGTAAAGCAGAGGCACGTCCGACTGCAATAGGATTTAAAAAGTAAACTTAATTTGAAGCAAATGACAGTACATTGTAAACAGTAACATGGAATGGCTTTTAAACCGAGAGAATCTAAGTGGTGTAAGAGGAAATGACACAAAATTACGGCATACCGGGTGCAATACGTCAAACAGCATAACAATACACATGGGGGGATGATTCATGGAATCTGTGCACCGAAAAAACGGGATTTGTACGCCATTCTGCCTGCAAATCCCCATTTGTTAAATTTGGATTTGTGGGCAGAATGGCGCACAAATTCCATGAATCAGCCCCATGGATATCTAGTATTTTACCTTTACTGTAGTAGTGCCACACACTGTTAGCATAGGTGTCCATAGAGACAGGCAGCAGCATCATGCATGCCAAAACAAAATAATACCACAGACACTAGTGGTGGCTGCAAAAATATGCAAGCAGCACTTCTTGCAGACTGTTGTAATACCAAAGGTTGTTACTAGATGTCGCTGCGGAGCAAGCACAGAACTTCCATATAGACTGCAATACCAAACGTTGTTCATAGAGGAAGTTGCAGAAATTGCCATTTACAATATCTGTATATAGGTACAGTTCCACATTATTCTACTAGATGCCCCTTGGAACCAGGACAAAAAATGAATCTGCAAACTTGGAAACCATTCATGGTTTTACATGCCTTTGACAGTTGCAAAAGCAAGACACCAGAAAAAAGGCCAAGTTTATTGCATTGGGAAATAAAATGGACATTGCAATTAAAACACTGCATTGAGAGTGTTCGGGCATGCATATATTATGCACCACTAAAGACAATTGTTTTCCTTGCCTTTCTATGATGTAACTTGAGCGAGTGCAATTATAGTTTAATTCATGAAACACTTTTAATTCAGTTTAAATTGGAATCTTTGATCGGATATTTCAATAACTGTAGGTGTGAGACGGTTGTAAGGGGTGTAGTGGAGACCATAAAACAGATTTATTTGGGAGGGATATCTGTTACAGTGGCATGCACTTTAATTAGGAAATCTTTCTTTGCAGAATATGAAAATGTTGGCTGAGTCTCTTTCAATGCAATCATAGAAGTCTCAGAGAAATTCCATATGTGTTATTCCTCAAACGTAACTGTTACTATATTGCATCACTGACTTTATTGCCTCAGTCAGTATATAGTCTGTGAGGGTTTGTCCATCAGATATTCGTACTGATTTTTCCCAGAATCTCAGACGTAAAGCAGAGGCACGTCCGACTGCAATAGGATTTAAAAAGTACACTTAATTTGAAGCAAATGACAGTACATTGTAAACAGTAACATGGAATGGCTTTTAAACCACGGGAATCTTTGTGGTGTAAGAGGAAATGCCACAAAATTACGGCATACCGGGTGCAATTCGTCAACAGCATAACAATACACATGGGTATCTAGTCTTTTTTACTTTATTATAGTAGTGTCACACACTGTTAGCATAGGTCCCTAAAGAGACAGGCAGCAGCATCATGCATGCCAGAAAAAAATAACACCACAGACACTAGTGGTGGCCGCAAAAATATGCAAGCAGCACTTCTTGCAGACTGTTGTAATACCAAAGGTTGTTACTAGATGTCCCTGCGGAGCAAGCTAAGAACTTCCATATAGACTGCAATACCAAACGTTGTTCATAGAGTAAGTTGCAGAAATTGCCATTTACAATCTCTGTATATAGGTACAGTTCCACATTATTCTACTAGATGCCCCTTGGAACCAGGACAAAAAAATGAATCTGCAAACTTGGAAACCATTCACAATTTTACAGGCCTTTGACAGTTGCAAAAGCAAGAAACCAGAAAAAAGGCCAAGTTTATTGCATTGGGAAATAAAATGGACATTGCAATTAAAACACTGCATTGAGAGTGTTCGGGCATGCATATATTATGCACCACTAAAGACAATTGTTTTCCTTGCCTTTCTATGATGTAACTTGAGCGAGTGCAATTATAGTTTAATTCATGAAACACTTTTAATTCAGTTTAAATTGGAATCTTTGATCGGATATTTCAATAACTGTAGGTGTGAGACGGTTGTAAGGGGTGTAGTGGAGACCATAAAACAGATTTATTTGGGAGGGATATCTGTTACAGTGGCATGCACTTTAATTAGGAAATCTTTCTTTGCAGCATATGGAAATGTTGGCTGAGTCTCTTTCAATGCAATCATAGAAGTCTCAGAGAAATTCCATATGTGTTATTCCTCAAACGTAACTGTTACTATATTGCATCACTTACTTTATCGCCTCAGTCAGTATATAGTCTGTGAGGGTTTGTCCATCAGATATTCGTACTGATTTTTCCCAGAATCTCAGACGTAAAGCAGAGGCACGTCCGACTGCAATAGGATTTAAAAAGTAAACTTAATTTGAAGCAAATGACAGTACATTGTAAACAGTAACATGGAATGGCTTTTAAACCGAGAGAATCTTTGTGGTGTAAGAGGAAATGCCACAAAATTACGGCATACCGGGTGCAATACGTCAAACAGCATAACAATACACATGGGGGGATGATTCATGGAATCTGTGCGCCGAAAAAACGGGATTTGTACGCCATTCTGCCTGCAAATCCCCATTTGTTAAATTTTGATTTGTGGGCAGAAGGGCGCACAAATTCCATGAATCAGCCCCATGGATATCTAGTATTTTACCTTTACTATAGTAGTGCCACACACTGTTAGCATAGGTGTCCATAGAGACAGGCAGCAGCATCATGCATGCCAAAACAAAATAATACCACAGACACTAGTGGTGGCTGCAGAAATATGCAAGCAGCACTTCTTGCAGAATGGTGTAATACCAAAGGTTGTTACTAGATGTCGGTGCGGAGCAAGCACAGAACTTCCATATAGACTGCAATACCAAACGTTGTTCATAGAGGTCGCTGCAGAAATTGCCATTTACAATCTCTGTATACAGGTACAGTTCCACATTCTTCTACTAGATGCCCCTTGGAACCAGGACAAAAAATGAATCTGCAAACTTGGAAACCATTCACGGTTTTACTGGCCTTTTTATGTTTCAAAAGCAAGACACCAGAAAAAAGACCAAGTTTATTGGCATGGGAACTAAAACGGACATTGCAATTAAAACACTGCAGTGAGAGTGTTCTGGCATGCATATATGATGCACAACTAAAGACAATTGTTTTCCTTGCCTTTCAATGATGTAACTTGAGCGATTGTGATTATAGCTTAATTCATGAAAAGCTTTAAATTCAGTTTAAATTGGAAACTTTGATCAGATATTTCAATAACTGTAGGTTTGAGACGGTTGTAAGGGGTGCAGTGGAGACCATAAAACAAGTTTAATTGGGAGGTATATCTGTTACAGTGGCATGCACTTTAATTAGGAAATCTTTCTTTGCAGAATATGGAAATGTTGGCTGAGTCTCTTTCAATGCAATCATAGAAGTCTCAGAGAAATTCCATATGTGTTATTCCTCAAACGTAACTGTTACTATATTGCATCACTGACTTTATTGCCTCAGTCAGTATATAGTCTGTGAGGGTTTGTCCATCAGATATTCGTAGTGATTTTTCCCAGAATCTCAGACGTAAAGCAGAGGCACGTCCGACTGCTATAGGATTTAAAAAGTACACTTAATTTGAAGCAAATGACAGTACATTGTAAACAGTAACATGGAATGGCTTTTAAACCACGGGAATCTTTGTGGTGTAAGGGGAAATGACACAAAATTACGGCATACCGGGTGCAATTCGTCAACAGCATAACAATACACATGGGTATCTAGTCTTTTTTACTTTATTATAGTAGTGTCACACACTGTTAGCATAGGTCCCCAAAGAGACAGGCAGCAGCATCATGCATGCCAGAAAAAAATAACACCACAGACACTAGTGGTGGCCGCAAAAATATGCAAGCAGCACTTCTTGCAGACTGTTGTAATACCAAAGGTTGTTACTAGATGTCCCTGCGGAGCAAGCTAAGAACTTCCATATAGACTGCAATACCAAACGTTGTTCATAGAGGATGTTGCAGAAATTGCCATTTACAATCTCTGTATATAGGTACAGTTCCACATTATTCTACTAGATGCCCCTTGGAACCAGGACAAAAAATGAATCTGCAAACTTGGAAACCATTCACGGTTTTACAGGCCTTTGACAGTTGCAAAAGCAAGACACCAGAAAAAAGGCCAAGTTTATTGCATTGGGAAATACAATGGACATTGCAATTAAAACACTGCATTGAGAGTGTTCGGGCATGCATATATTATGCACCACTAAAGACAATTGTTTTCCTTGCCTTTCTATGATGTAACTTGAGCGAGTGCAATTATAGTTTAATTCATAAAACACTTTTAATTCAGTTTAAATTGGAATCTTTGATCGGATATTTCAATAACTGTAGGTGTGAGACGGTTGTAAGGGGTGTAGTGGAGACCATAAAACAGATTTATTTGGGAGGGATATCTGTTACAGTGGCATGCACTTTAATTAGGAAATCTTTCTTTGCAGAATATGGAAATGTTGGCTGAGTCTCTTTCAATGCAATCATAGAAGTCTCAGAGAAATTCCATATGTGTTATTCCTCAAACATAACTGTTACTATATTACATCACTGACTTTATCGCCTCAGTCAGTATATAGTCTGTGAGGGTTTGTCCATCAGATATTCGAACTGATTTTTCCCAGAATCTCAGACGTAAAGCAGAGGCACGTCTGACTGCAATAGGATTTAAAAAGTAAACTTAATTTGAAGCAAATGGCAGTACATTGTAAACAGTAACATGGAATGGCTTTTAAACCGAGAGAATCTTTGTGGTGTAAGAGGAAATGCCACAAAATTACAGCATACCGGGTGCAATACGTCAAACAGCATAACAATACACATGGGGGGATGATTCATGGAATCTGTGCGCCGAAAAAACGGGATTTGTACGCCATTCTGCCTGCAAATCCCCATTTGTTAAATTTTGATTTGTGGGCAGAAGGGCGCACAAATTCCATGAATCAGCCCCATGGATATCTAGTATTTTACCTTTACTATAGTAGTGCCACACACTGTTAGCATAGGTGTCAATAGAGACAGGCAGCAGCATCATGCATGCCAAAACAAAATAATACCACAGACACTAGTGGTGGCTGCAGAAATATGCAAGCAGCACTTCTTGCAGAATGGTGTAATACCAAAGGTTGTTACTAGATGTTGCTGCGGAGCAAGCACAGAACTTCCATATAGAATGCAATACCAAACGTTGTTCATAGAGGTCGTTGCAGAAATTGCCATTTACAATCTCTGTATACAGGTACAGTTCCACATTCTTCTACTAGATGCCCCTTGGAACCAGGACAAAAAATGAATCTGAAAACTTGGAAACCATTCACGGTTTTACTGGCCTTTTTATGTTTCAAAAGCAAGACACCAGAAAAAAGACCAAGTTTATTGGTATGGGAACTAAAACGGACATTGCAATTAAAACACTGCAGTGAGAGTGTTCTGGCATGCATATATGATGCACAAATAAAGACAATTGTTTTCCTTGCCTTTCAATGATGTAACTTGAGCGAGTGTGATTATAGCTTAATTCATGAAACACTTTAAATTCAGTTTAAATTGGAAACTTTGATCAGATATTTCAATAACTGTAGGTTTGAGACGGTTGTAAGGGGTGCAGTGGAGACCATAAAACAAGTTTAATTGAGGTATATCTGTTACAGTGGCATGCACTTGAATTAGGAAATCTTTCTTTGCAGAATATGGAAATGTTGGCTGAGTCTCTTTCAATGCAATCATAGAAGTCTCAGAGAAATTCCATATGTGTTATTCCTCAAACGTAACTGTTACTATATTGCATCACTGACTTTATCGCCTCAGTCAGTATATAGTCTGTGAGGGTTTGTCCATCAGATATTCGTACTGATTTTTCCTAGAATCTCAGACGTAAAGCAGAGGCACGTCCGACTGCAATAGGATTTAAAAAGTAAACTTAATTTGAAGCAAATGACAGTACATTGTAAACAGTAACATGGAATGGCTTTTAAACCACAGGAATCTTTGTGGTGTAAGAGGAAATGCCACAAAATTACGGCATACCGGGTGCAATTCGTCAACAGCATAACAATACACATGGGTATCTAGTCTTTTTTACTTTATTATAGTAGTGTCACACACTGTTAGCATAGGTCCCCAAAGAGACAGGCAGCAGCATCATGCATGCCAGAAAAAAATAACACCACAGACACTAGTGGTGGCCGCAAAAATATGCAAGCAGCACTTCTTGCAGACTGTTGTAATACCAAAGGTTGTTACTAGATGTCCATGCGGAGCAAGCACAGACTTCCATATAGACTGCAATACCAAACGTTGTTCATAGAGGACGTTGCAGAAATTGCCATTTACAATCTCTGTATATAGGTACAGTTCCACATTATTCTACTAGATGCCCCTTGGAACCAGGACAAAAAATGAATCTGCAAACTTGGAAACCATTCACGGTTTTACTGGCCTTTTTATGTTTCAAAAGCAAGACACCAGAAAAAAGACCAAGTTTATTGGCATGGGAACTAAAACGGACATTGCAATTAAAACACTGCAGTGAGAGTGTTCTGGCATGCATATATGATGCACAACTAAAGACAATTGTTTTCCTTGCCTTTCAATGATGTAACTTGAGCGAGTGTAATTATAGCTTAATTCATGAAACACTTTAAATTCAGTTTAAATTGGAAACTTTGATCAGATATTTCAATAACTGTAGCTTTGAGACGGTTGTAAGGGGTGCAGTGGAGACCATAAAACAAGTTTAATTGGGAGGTATATCTGTTACAGTGGCATGCACTTTAATTAGGAAATCTTTCTTTGCAGAATATGGAAATGTTGGCTGAGTCTCTTTCAATGCAATCATAGAAGTCTCAGAGAAATTCCATATGTGTTATTCCTCAAACGTAACTGTTACTATATTGCATCACTGACTTTATCGCCTCAGTCAGTATATAGTCTGTGAGGGTTTGTCCATCAGATATTCGTAGTGATTTTTCCCAGAATCTCAGACGTAAAGCAGAGGCACGTCCGACTGCAATAGGATTTAAAAAGTAAACTTAATTTGAAGCAAATGACAGTACATTGTAAACAGTAACATGGAATGGCTTTTAAACCACGGGAATCTTTGTGGTGTAAGAGGAAATGCCACAAAATTACGGCATACCGGGTGCAATTCGTCAACAGCATAACAATACACATGGGTATCTAGTCTTTTTTACTTTATTATAGTAGTGTCACACACTGTTAGCATAGGTCCCCAAAGAGACAGGCAGCAGCTTCATGCATGCCAGAAAAAAATAACACCACAGACACTAGTGGTGGCCGTAAAAATATGCAAGCAGCACTTCTTGCAGACTGTTGTAATACCAAAGGTTGTTACGAGATGTCCCTGCGGAGTAAGCACAGAACTTCCATATAAACTGCAATACCAAACGTTGTTCAAAGAGGACGTTGCAGGAATTGCCATTTACAATCTCTGTATACAGGTACAGTTCCACATTCTTCTACTAGATGCCCCTTGGAAACAGGACAAAAAATGAATCTGCAAACTTGAAAACCATTCATGGTTTTACAGGCCTTTGACAGTTGCAAAAGCAAGACACCAGAAAAAAGGCCAAGTTTATTGCATTGGGAAATAAAATGGACATTGCAATTAAAACACTGCATTGAGAGTGTTCGGGCATGCATATATTATGCACCACTAAAGACAATTGTTTTCCTTGCCTTTCTATGATGTAACTTGAGCGAGTGCAATTATAGTTTAATTCATGAAACACTTTTAATTCAGTTTAAATTGGAATCTTTGATCGGATATTTCAATAACTGTAGGTGTGAGACGGTTGTAAGGGGTGTAGTGGAGACCATAAAACAGATTTATTTGGGAGGGATATCTGTTACAGTGGCATGCACTTTAATTAGGAAATCTTTCTTTGCAGAATATGGAAATGTTGGCTGAGTCTCTTTCAATGCAATCATAGAAGTCTCAGAGAAATTGAATATGTGTTATTCCTCAAACGTAACTGTTACTATATTGCATCACTGACTTTATCGCCTCAGTCAGTATATAGTCTGTGAGGGTTTGTCCATCAGATATTCGTACTGATTTTTCCCAGAATCTCAGACGAAAAGCAGAGGCACGTCCGACTGCAATAGGATTTAAAAAGTAAACTTAATTTGAAGCAAATGACAGTACATTGTAAACAGTAACATGGAATGGCTTTTAAACCGAGAGAATCTTTGTGGTGTAAGAGGAAATGCCACAAAATTACGGCATACCGGGTGCAATACGTAAAACAGCATAACAATACACATGGGGGGAGGATTCATGGAATCTGTGCGCCGAAAAAACGGGATTTGTACGCCATTCTGCCTGCAAATCCCCATTTGTTAAATTTTGATTTGTGGGCAGAATGGCGCACAAATTCCATGAATCAGCCCCATGGATATCTAGTATTTTACCTTTACTATAGTAGTGCCACACACTGTTAGCATAGGTGTCCATAGAGACAGGCAGCAGCATCATGCATGCCAAAACAAAATAATACCACAGACACTAGTGGTGGCTGCAAAAATATGCAAGCAGCACTTCTTGCAGAATGGTGTAATACCAAAGGTTCTTACTAGATGTCCCTGCGGAGCAAGCACAGAACTTCCATATAGACTGCAATACCAAACGTTGTTCATAGAGGTTGTTGCAGAAATTGCCATTTACAATCTCTGTATATAGGTACAGTTCCACATTCTTCTACTAGATGCCCCTTGGAACGAGGACAAAAAATGAATCTGCAAACTTGGAAACCATTCACGGTTTTACAGGCCTTTTTATGTTTCAAAAGCAAGACACCAGAAAAAAGACCAAGTTTATTGGCATGGGAACTAAAACGGACATTGCAATTAAAACACTGCAGTGAGAGTGTTCTGGCATGCATATATGATGCACAACTAAAGACAATTCTTTTCCTTGCCTTTCAATGATGTAACTTGAGCGAGTGTAATTATAGCTTAATTCATGAAACACTTTAAATTCAGTTTAAATTGGAAACTTTGATCAGATATCTCAATAACTGTAGCTTTGAGACGGTTGTAAGGGGTGCAGTGGAGACCATAAAACAAGTTTAATTGGGAGGTATGTCTGTTACAGTGGCATGCACTTTAATTAGGAAATCTTTCTTTGCAGAATATGGAAATGTTGGCTGAGTCTCTTTCAATGCAATCATAGAAGTCTCAGAGAAATTCCATATGTGTTATTCCTCAAACGTAACTGTTACTATATTGCATCACTGATTTTATCGCCTCAGTCAGTATATAGTCTGTGAGGGTTTGTCCATCAGATATTCGTAGTGATTTTTCCCAGAATCTCAGACGTAAAGCAGAGGCACGTCCGACTGCAATAGGATTTAAAAAGTACACTTAATTTGAAGCAAATGACAGTACATTGTAAACAGTAACATGGAATGGCTTTTAAACCACAGGAATCTTTGTGGTGTAAGAGGAAATGCCACAAAATTACGGCATACCGGGTGCAATTCGTCAACAGCATAACAATACACATGGGTATCTAGTCTTTTTTACTTTATTATAGTAGTGTCACACACTGTTAGCATAGGTCCCCAAAGAGACAGGCAGCAGCATCATGCATGCCAGAAAAAAATAACACCACAGACACTAGTGGTGGCCGCAAAAATATGCAAGCAGCACTTCTTGCAGACTGTTGTAATACCAAAGGTTGTTACTAGATGTCCATGCGGAGCAAGCACAGACTTCCATATAGACTGCAATACCAAACGTTGTTCATAGAGGACGTTGCAGAAATTGCCATTTACAATCTCTGTATATAGGTACAGTTCCACATTATTCTACTAGATGCCCCTTGGAACCAGGACAAAAAATGAATCTGCAAACTTGGAAACCATTCACGGTTTTACAGGCCTTTGACAGTTGCAAAAGCAAGACACCAGAAAAAAGGCCAAGTTTATTGGCATGGGAAATAAAATGGACATTGCAATTAAAACACTGCATTGAGAGTGTTCGGGCATGCATATATTATGCACCACTAAAGACAATTGTTTTCCTTGCCTTTCTATGATGTAACTTGAGCGGGTGCAATTATAGTTTAATTCATGAAACACTTTTAATTCAGTTTAAATTGGAATCTTTGATCGGATATTTCAATAACTGTAGGTGTGAGACGGTTGTAAGGGGTGTAGTGGAGACCATAAAACAGATTTATTTGGGAGGGATATCTGTTACAGTGGCATGCACTTTAATTAGGAAATCTTTCTTTGCAGAGTATGGAAATGTTGGCTGAGTCTCTTTCAATGCAATCATAGAAGTCTCAGAGAAATTCCATATGTGTTATTCCTCAAACGTAACTGTTACTATATTGCATCACTGACTTTATCGCCTCAGTCAGTATATAGTCTGTGAGGGTTTGTCCATCAGATATTAATACTGATTTTTCCCAGAATCTCAGACGTAAAGCAGAGGCACGTCCGACTGCAATAGGATTTAAAAAGTAAACTTAATTTGAAGCAAATGACAGTACATTGTAAACAGTAACATGGAATGGCTTTTAAACCGAGAGAATCTTTTTGGTGTAAGAGGAAATGCCACAAAATTACGGCATACCGGGTGCAATACGTCAAACAGCATAACAATACACATGGGGGGATGATTCATGGAATCTGTGCACCGAAAAAACGGGATTTGTACGCCATTCTGCCTGCAAATCCCCATTTGTTAAATTTGGATTTGTGGGCAGAATGGCGCACAAATTCCATGAATCAGCCCCATGGATATCTAGTATTTTACCTTTACTATAGTAGTGCCACACACTGTTAGCATAGGTGTCCATAGAGACAGGCAGCAGCATCATGCATGCCAAAACAAAATAATACCACAGACACTAGTGGTGGCTGCAAAAATATGCAAGCAGCACTTCTTGCAGAATGGTGTAATACCAAAAGTTGTTACTAGAAGTCCCTGCGTAGCAAGCACAGATCTTCCATATAGACTGCAATACCAAACGTTGTTCATAGAGGTCGTTGCAGAAATTGCCATTTACAATCTCTGTATACAGGTACAGTTCCACATTCTTCTACTAGATGCCCCTTGGAACCAGGACAAAAAATGAATCTGCAAACTTGGAAACCATTCACGGTTTTACTGGCCTTTTTATGTTTCAAAAGCAAGACACCAGAAAATAACCAAGTTTATTGGCATGGGAATTAAAATGGACATTGCAATTAAAACACTGCAGTGAGAGTGTTCTGGCATGCATATATGATGCACAACTAAAGACAATTGTTTTCCTTGCCTTTCAATGATGTAACTTGAGCAAGTGTAATTATAGCTTAATTCATGAAACACTTTAAATTCAGTTTAAATTGGAAACTTTGATCAGATATTTCAATAACTGTAGGTTTGAGACAGTTGTAAGGGGTGCAGTGGAGACCATAAAACAAGTTTAATTGGGAGGTATATCTGTTACAGTGGCATGCACTTTAATTAGGAAATCTTTCTTTGCAGAATATGGAAATGTTGGCTGAGTCTCTTTCAATGCAATCATAGAAGTCTCAGAGAAATTCCATATGTGTTATTCCTCAAACGTAACTGTTACTATATTGCATCACTGATTTTATCGCCTCAGTCAGTATATAGTCTGTGAGGGTTTGTCCATCAGATATTCGTACTGATTTTTCCTAGAATCTCAGACGTAAAGCAAAGGCACGTCCGACTGCAATAGGATTTAAAAAGTAAACTTAATTTGAAGCAAATGACAGTACATTGTAAACAGTAACATGGAATGGCTTTTAAACCACGGGAATCTTTGTGGTGTAAGAGGAAATGCCACAAAATTACGGCATACCGGGTGCAATTCGTCAACAGCATAACAATACACATGGGTATCTAGTCTTTTTTACTTTATTATAGTAGTGTCACACACTGTTAGCATAGGTCCCCAAAGAGACAGGCAGCAGCATCATGCATGCCAGAAAAAAATAACACCACAGACACTAGTGGTGGCCGCAAAAATATGCAAGCAGCACTTCTTGCAGACTGTTGTAATACCAAAGGTTGTTACTAGATGTCCATGCGGAGCAAGCACAGACTTCCATATAGACTGCAATACCAAACGTTGTTCATAGAGGACGTTGCAGAAATTGCCATTAACAATCTCTGTATATAGGTACAGTTCCACATTATTCTACTAGATGCCCCTTGGAACCAGGACAAAAAATGAATCTGCAAACTTGGAAACCATTCACGGTTTTACTGCCCTTTTTATGTTTCAAAAGCAAGACACCAGAAAAAAGACCAAGTTTATTGGCATGGGAACTAAAACGGACATTGCAATTAAAACACTGCAGTGAGAGTGTTCTGGCATGCATATATGATGCACAACTAAAGACAATTGTTTTCCTTGCCTTTCAATGATGTAACTTGAGCGAGTGTAATTATAGCTTAATTCATGAAACACTTTAAATTCAGTTTAAATTGGAAACTTTGATCAGATATTTCAATAACTGTAGCTTTGAGACGGTTGTAAGGGGTGCAGTGGAGACCATAAAACAAGTTTAATT
Source organism: Ambystoma mexicanum (assembly GCF_040938575.1). Classification (NCBI taxonomy): domain Eukaryota; kingdom Metazoa; phylum Chordata; class Amphibia; order Caudata; family Ambystomatidae; genus Ambystoma; species Ambystoma mexicanum. The sequence continues at coordinate 1,521,067 of NW_027182470.1, forward strand.
GGGAGGTATATCTGTTACAGTGGCATGCACTTTAATTAGGAAATCTTTCTTTGCAGAATATGGAAATGTTGGCTGAGTCTCTTTCAATGCAATCATAGAAGTCTCAGAGAAATTCCATATGTGTTATTCCTCAAACGTAACTGTTACTATATTGCATCACTGACTTTATCGCCTCAGTCAGTATATAGTCTGTGAGGGTTTGTCCATCAGATATTCGTACTGATTTTTCCCAGAATCTCAGACGTAAAGCAGAGGCACGTCCGACTGCAATAGGATTTAAAAAGTAAACTTAATTTGAAGCAAATGACAGTACATTGTAAACAGTAACATGGAATGGCTTTTAAACCACGGGAATCTTTGTGGTGTAAGAGGAAATGCCACAAAATTACGGCATACCGGGTGCAATTCGTCAACAGCATAACAATACACATGGGTATCTAGTCTTTTTTACTTTATTATAGTAGTGTCACACACTGTTAGCATAGGTCCCCAAAGAGACAGGCAGCAGCTTCATGCATGCCAGAAAAAAATAACACCACAGACACTAGTGGTGGCCGTAAAAATATGCAAGCAGCACTTCTTGCAGACTGTTGTAATACCAAAGGTTGTTACGAGATGTCCCTGCGGAGTAAGCACAGAACTTCCATATAAACTGCAATACCAAACCTTGTTCATAGAGGACGTTGCAGGAATTGCCATTTACAATCTCTGTATACAGGTACAGTTCCACATTCTTCTACTAGATGCCCCTTGGAAACAGGACAAAAAATGAATCTGCAAACTTGGAAACCATTCACGGTTTTACTGGCCTTTTTATGTTTCAAAAGCAAGACACCAGAAAATAACCAAGTTTATTGGCATGGGAATTAAAATGGACATTGCAATTAAAACACTGCAGTGAGAGTGTTCTGGCATGCATATATGATGCACCACTAAAGACAATTGTTTTCCTTGCCTTTCAATGATGTAACTTGAGCAAGTGTAATTATAGCTTAATTCATGAAACACTTTAAATTCAGTTTAAATTGGAATCTTTGATCGGATATTTCAATAACTGTAGGTGTGAGACGGTTGTAAGGGGTGTAGTGGAGACCATAAAACAGATTTATTTGGGAGGGATATCTGTTACAGTGGCATGCACTTTAATTAGGAAATCTTTCTTTGCAGAGTATGGAAATGTTGGCTGAGTCTCTTTCAATGCAATCATAGAAGTCTCAGCGAAATTCCATATGTGTTATTCCTCAAACGTAACTGTTACTATATTGCATCACTGACTTTATCGCCTCAGTCAGTATATAGTCTGTGAGGGTTTGTCCATCAGATATTCGTACTGATTTTTCCCAGAATCTCAGACGAAAAGCAGAGGCACGTCCGACTGCAATAGGATTTAAAAAGTAAACTTAATTTGAAGCAAATGACAGTACATTGTAAACAGTAACATGGAATGGCTTTTAAACCGAGAGAATCTTTGTGGTGTAAGAGGAAATGCCACAAAATTACGGCATACCGGGTGCAATACGTAAAACAGCATAACAATACACATGGGGGGAGGATTCATGGAATCTGTGCGCCGAAAAAACGGGATTTGTACGCCATTCTGCCTGCAAATCCCCATTTGTTAAATTTTGATTTGTGGGCAGAATGGCGCACAAATTCCATGAATCAGCCCCATGGATATCTAGTATTTTACCTTTACTATAGTAGTGCCACACACTGTTAGCATAGGTGTCCATAGAGACAGGCAGCAGCATCATGCATGCCAAAACAAAATAATACCACAGACACTAGTGGTGGCTGCAAAAATATGCAAGCAGCACTTCTTGCAGAATGGTGTAATACCAAAGGTTCTTACTAGATGTCCCTGCGGAGCAAGCACAGAACTTCCATATAGACTGCAATACCAAACGTTGTTCATAGAGGTTGTTGCAGAAATTGCCATTTACAATCTCTGTATATAGGTACAGTTCCACATTCTTCTACTAGATGCCCCTTGGAACGAGGACAAAAAATGAATCTGCAAACTTGGAAACCATTCACGGTTTTACTGGCCTTTTTATGTTTCAAAAGCAAGACACCAGAAAAAAAGACCAAGTTTATTGGCATGGGAACTAAAACGGACATTGCAATTAAAACACTGCAGTGAGAGTGTTCTGGCATGCATATATGATGCACAACTAAAGACAATTCTTTTCCTTGCCTTTCAATGATGTAACTTGAGCGAGTGTAATTATAGCTTAATTCATGAAACACTTTAAATTCAGTTTAAATTGGAAACTTTGATCAGATATCTCAATAACTGTAGCTTTGAGACGGTTGTAAGGGGTGCAGTGGAGACCATAAAACAAGTTTAATTGGGAGGTATGTCTGTTACAGTGGCATGCACTTTAATTAGGAAATCTTTCTTTGCAGAATATGGAAATGTTGGCTGAGTCTCTTTCAATGCAATCATAGAAGTCTCAGAGAAATTCCATATGTGTTATTCCTCAAACGTAACTGTTACTATATTGCATCACTGATTTTATCGCCTCAGTCAGTATATAGTCTGTGAGGGTTTGTCCATCAGATATTCGTAGTGATTTTTCCCAGAATCTCAGACGTAAAGCAGAGGCACGTCCGACTGCAATAGGATTTAAAAAGTACACTTAATTTGAAGCAAATGACAGTACATTGTAAACAGTAACATGGAATGGCTTTTAAACCACAGGAATCTTTGTGGTGTAAGAGGAAATGCCACAAAATTACGGCATACCGGGTGCAATTCGTCAACAGCATAACAATACACATGGGTATCTAGTCTTTTTTACTTTATTATAGTAGTGTCACACACTGTTAGCATAGGTCCCCAAAGAGACAGGCAGCAGCATCATGCATGCCAGAAAAAAATAACACCACAGACACTAGTGGTGGCCGCAAAAATATGCAAGCAGCACTTCTTGCAGACTGTTGTAATACCAAAGGTTGTTACTAGATGTCCATGCGGAGCAAGCACAGACTTCCATATAGACTGCAATACCAAACGTTGTTCATAGAGGACGGTGCAGAAATTGCCATTTACAATCTCTGTATATAGGTACAGTTCCACATTATTCTACTAGATGCCCCTTGGAACCAGGACAAAAAATGAATCTGCAAACTTGGAAACCATTCACGGTTTTACAGGCCTTTGACAGTTGCAAAAGCAAGACACCAGAAAAAAGGCCAAGTTTATTGGCATGGGAAATAAAATGGACATTGCAATTAAAACACTGCATTGAGAGTGTTCGGGCATGCATATATTATGCACCACTAAAGACAATTGTTTTCCTTGCCTTTCTATGATGTAACTTGAGCGGGTGCAATTATAGTTTAATTCATGAAACACTTTTAATTCAGTTTAAATTGGAATCTTTGATCGGATATTTCAATAACTGTAGGTGTGAGACGGTTGTAAGGGGTGTAGTGGAGACCATAAAACAGATTTATTTGGGAGGGATATCTGTTACAGTGGCATGCACTTTAATAAGGAAATCTTTCTTTGCAGAGTATGGAAATGTTGGCTGAGTCTCTTTCAATGCAATCATAGAAGTCTCAGAGAAATTCCATATGTGTTATTCCTCAAACGTAACTGTTACTATATTGCATCACTGACTTTATCGCCTCAGTCAGTATATAGTCTGTGAGGGTTTGTCCATCAGATATTCGTACTGATTTTTCCCAGAATCTCAGACGAAAAGCAGAGGCACGTCCGACTGCAATAGGATTTAAAAAGTAAACTTAATTTGAAGCAAATGACAGTACATTGTAAACAGTAACATGGAATGGCTTTTAAACCGAGAGAATCTTTGTGGTGTAAGAGGAAATGCCACAAAATTACGGCATACCGGGTACAATACGTAAAACAGCATAACAATACACATGGGGGGATGATTCATGGAATCTGTGCGCCGAAAAAACGGGATTTGTACGCCATTCTGCCTGCAAATCCCCATTTGTTAAATTTTGATTTGTGGGCAGAATGGCGCACAAATTCCATGAATCAGCCCCATGGATATCTAGTATTTTACCTTTACTATAGTAGTGCCACACACTGTTAGCATAGGTGTCCATAGAGACAGGCAGCAGCATCATGCATGCCAAAACAAAATAATACCACAGACACTAGTGGTGGCTGCAAAAATATGCAAGCAGCACTTCTTGCAGAATGGTGTAATACCAAAGGTTCTTACTAGATGTCCCTGCGGAGCAAGCACAGAACTTCCATATAGACTGCAATACCAAACGTTGTTCATAGAGGTTGTTGCAGAAATTGCCATTTACAATCTCTGTATATAGGTACAGTTCCACATTCTTCTACTAGATGCCCCTTGGAACGAGGACAAAAAATGAATCTGCAAACTTGGAAATCATTCACGGTTTTACTGGCCTTTTTATGTTTCAAAAGCAAGACACCAGAAAAAAGACCAAGTTTATTGGCATGGGAACTAAAACGGACATTGCAATTAAAACACTGCAGTGAGAGTGTTCTGGCATGCATATATGATGCACAACTAAAGACAATTCTTTTCCTTGCCTTTCAATGATGTAACTTGAGCGAGTGTAATTATAGCTTAATTCATGAAACACTTTAAATTCAGTTTAAATTGGAAACTTTGATCAGATATCTCAATAACTGTAGCTTTGAGACGGTTGTAAGGGCTGCAGTGGAGACCATAAAACAAGTTTAATTGGGAGGTATGTCTTTTACAGTGGCATGCACTTTAATTAGGAAATCTTTCTTTGCAGAATATGGAAATGTTGGCTGAGTCTCTTTCAATGCAATCATAGAAGTCTCAGAGAAATTCCATATGTGTTATTCCTCAAAAGTAACTGTTACTATATTGCATCACTGACTTTATCGCCTCAGTCAGTATATAGTCTGTGAGGGTTTGTCCATCAGATATTCGTACTGATTTTTCCCAGAATCTCAGACGTAAAGCAGAGGCACGTCCGACTGCAATAGGATTTAAAAAGTAAACTTAATTTGAAGCAAATGAAAGTACATTGTAAACAGTAAAATGGAATGGCTTTTAAACCACGGGAATCTTTGTGGTGTAAGAGGAAATGCCACAAAATTACGGCATACCGGGTGCAATTCGTCAACAGCATAACAATACACATGGGTATCTAGTCTTTTTTACTTTATTATAGTAGTGTCACACACTGTTAGCATAGGTCCCCAAAGAGACAGTCAGCAGCATCATGCATGCCAGAAAAAAATAACACCACAGACACTAGTGGTGGCCGTAAAAATATGCAAGCAGCACTTCTTGCAGACTGTTGTAATACCAAAGGTTGTTACGAGATGTCCCTGCGGAGTAAGCACAGAACTTCCATATAAACTGCAATACCAAAGGTTGTTCATAGAGGATGTTGCAGGAATTGCCATTTACAATCTCTGTATATAGGTACAGTTCCACATTATTCTACTAGATGCCCCTTGGAACCAGGACAAAAAATGAACCTGCAAACTTGGAAACCATTCACGGTTTTACAGGCCTTTGACAGTTGCAAAAGCAAGACACCAGAAAAAAGGCCAAGTTTATTGCATTGGGAAATACAATGGACATTGCAATTAAAACACTGCATTGAGAGTGTTCGGGCATGCATATATTATGCACCACTAAAGACAATTGTTTTCCTTGCCTTTCTATGATGTAACTTGAGCGAGTGCAATTATAGTTTAATTCATGAAACACTTTTAATTCAGTTTAAATTGGAATCTTTGATCGGATATTTCAATAACTGTAGGTGTGAGACGGTTGTAAGGGGTGTAGTGGAGACCATAAAACAGATTTATTTGGGAGGGATATCTGTTACAGTGGCATGCACTTTAATTAGGAAATCTTTCTTTGCAGAATATGGAAATGTTGGCTGAGTCTCTTTCAATGCAATCATAGAAGTCTCAGAGAAATTCCATATGTGTTATTCCTCAAACGTAACTGTTACTATATTGCATCACTGACTTTATCGCCTCAGTCAGTATATAGTCTGTGAGGGTTTGTCCATCAGATATTCGTACTGATTTTTCCCAGAATCTCAGACGAAAAGCAGAGGCACGTCCGACTGCAATAGGATTTAAAAAGTAAACTTAATTTGAAGCAAATGACAGTACATTGTAAACAGTAACATGGAATGGCTTTTAAACCGAGAGAATCTTTGTGGTGTAAGAGGAAATGCCACAAAATTACGGCATACCGGGTGCAATACGTAAAACAGCATAACAATACACATGGGGGATGATTCATGGAATCTGTGCGCCGAAAAAACGGGATTTGTACGCCATTCTGCCTGCAAATCCCCATTTGTTAAATTTTGATTTGTGGGCAGAATGGCGCACAAATTCCATGAATCAGCCCCATGGATATCTAGTATTTTACCTTTACTATAGTAGTGCCACACACTGTTAGCATAGGTGTCCATAGAGACAGGCAGCAGCATCATGCATGCCAAAACAAAATAATACCACAGACACTAGTGGTGGCTGCAAAAATATGCAGCAGCACTTCTTGCAGAATGGTGTAATACCAAAGGTTCTTACTAGATGTCCCTGCGGAGCAAGCACAGAACTTCCATATAGACTGCAATACCAAACGTTGTTCATAGAGGTCGTTGCAGAAATTGCCATTTACAATCTCTGTATATAGGTACAGTTCCACATTCTTCTACTAGATGCCCCTTGGAACGAGGACAAAAAATGAATCTGCAAACTTGGAAACCATTCACGGTTTTACTGGCCTTTTTATGTTTCAAAAGCAAGACACCAGAAAAAAGACCAAGTTTATTGGCATGGGAACTAAAACGGACATTGCAATTAAAACACTGCAGTGAGAGTGTTCTGGCATGCATATATGATGCACAACTAAAGACAATTGTTTTCCTTGCCTTTCAATGATGTAACTTGAGCGAGTGTAATTATAGCTTAATTCATGAAACACTTTAAATTCAGTTTAAATTGGAAACTTTGATCAGATATCTCAATAACTGTAGCTTAGAGACGGTTGTAAGGGGTGCAGTGGAGACCATAAAACAAGTTTAATTGGGAGGTATATCTGTTACAGTGGCATGCACTTTAATTAGGAAATCTTTCTTTGCAGAATATGGAAATGTTGGCTGAGTCTCTTTCAATGCAATCATAAAGTCTCAGAGAAATTCCATATGTGTTATTCCTCAAAAGTAACTGTTACTATATTGCATCACTGACTTTATCGCCTCAGTCAGTATATAGTCTGTGAGGGTTTGTCCATCAGATATTCGTACTGATTTTTCCCAGAATCTCAGACGTAAAGCAGAGGCACGTCCGACTGCAATAGGATTTAAAAAGTAAACTTAATTTGAAGCAAATGAAAGTACATTGTAAACAGTAACATGGAATGGCTTTTAAACCACGGGAATCTTTGTGGTGTAAGAGGAAATGCCACAAAATTACGGCATACCGGGTGCAATTCGTCAACAGCATAACAATACACATGGGTATCTAGTCTTTTTTACTTTATTATAGTAGTGTCACACACTGTTAGCATAGGTCCCCAAAGAGACAGTCAGCAGCATCATGCATGCCAGAAAAAAATAACACCACAGACACTAGTGGTGGCCGTAAAAATATGCAAGCAGCATTTCTTGCAGACTGTTGTAATACCAAAGGTTGTTACGAGATGTCCCTGCGGAGTAAGCACAGACCTTCCATATAAACTGCAATACCAAACGTTGTTCATAGAGGATGTTGCAGGAATTGCCATTTACAATCTCTGTATATAGGTACAGTTCCACATTATTCTACTAGATGCCCCTTGGAAACAGGACAAAAAATGAATCTGCAAACTTGGAAACCATTCACGGTTTTACAGGCCTTTGACAGTTGCAAAAGCAAGACACCAGAAAAAAGGCCAAGTTTATTGGCATGGGAAATAAAATGGACATTGCAATTAAAACACTGCATTGAGAGTGTTCGGGCATGCATATATGATGCACAACTAAAGACAATTCTTTTCCTTGCCTTTCAATGATGTAACTTGAGCGAGTGTAATTATAGCTTAATTCATGAAACACTTTAAATTCAGTTTAAATTGGAAACTTTGATCAGATATCTCAATAACTGTAGCTTTGAGACGGTTGTAAGGGGTGCAGTGGAGACCATAAAACAAGTTTAATTGGGAGGTATGTCTGTTACAGTGGCATGCACTTTAATTAGGAAATCTTTCTTTGCAGAATATGGAAATGTTGGCTGAGTCTCTTTCAATGCAATCATAGAAGTCTCAGAGAAATTCCATATGTGTTATTCCTCAAAAGTAACTGTTACTATATTGCATCACTGACTTTATCGCCTCAGTCAGTATATAGTCTGTGAGGGTTTGTCCATCAGATATTCGTACTGATTTTTCCCAGAATCTCAGACGTAAAGCAGAGGCACGTCCGACTGCAATAGGATTTAAAAAGTAAACTTAATTTGAAGCAAATGACAGTACATTGTAAACAGTAACATGGAATGGCTTTTAAACCGAGAGAATCTTTGTGGTGTAAGAGGAAATGCCACAAAATTACGGCATACCGGGTGCAATATGTCAAACAGCATAACAATACACATGGGGGGATGATTCATGGAATCTGTGCGCCGAAAAAACGGGATTTGTACGTCATTCTGCCTGCAAATCCCCATTGTTAAATTTTGATTTGTGGGCAGAATGGCGCACAAATTCCATGAATCAGCCCCATGGATATCTAGTATTTTACCTTTACTATAGTAGTGCCACACACTGTTAGCACTACTATAGTTTGTCCATAGAGACAGGCAGCAGCATCATGCATGCCAAAACAAAATAATACCACAGACACTAGTGGTGGCTGCAAAAATATGCAAGCAGCACTTCTTGCAGAATGGTGTAATACCAAAGGTTGTTACTAGATGTCGCTGCGGAGCAAGCACAGAACTTCCATATAGACTGCAATACCAAACGATGTTCATAGAGGACGTTGCTGAAATTGCCATTTACAATCTCTGTATACAGGTACAGTTCCACATTCTTCTACTAGATGCCCCTTGGAACCAGGACAAAAAATGAATCTGAAAACTTGGAAACCATTCACGGTTTTACAGGCCTTTTTATGTTTCAAAAGCAAGACACCAGAAAAAAGACCAAGTTTATTGGCATGGGAACTAAAACGGACATTGCAATTAAAACACTGCAGTGAGAGTGTTCTGGCATGCATATATGATGCACAACTAAAGACAATTGTTTTCCTTGCCTTTCAATTATGTAACTTGAGCGAGTGTAATTATAGCTTAATTCATGAAACACTTTAAATTCAGTTTAAATTGGAAACTTTGATCAGATATTTCAATAACTGTAGTTTGAGACGGTTGTAAGGGGTGCAGTGAAGACCTTAAAACAAGTTTAATTGGGAGGTATATCTGTTGCAGTGGCATGCACTTTAATTAGGAAATCTTTCTTTGCAGAATATGGAAATGTTGGCTGAGTCTCTTTCAATGCAATCATAGAAGTCTCAGAGAAATTCCATATGTGTTATTCCTCAAACGTAACTGTTACTATATTGCATCACTGACTTTATCGCCTCAGTCAGTATATAGTCTGTGAGGGTTTGTCCATCAGATATTCGTACTGATTTTTCCCAGAATCTCAGACGTAAAGCAGAGGCACGTCCGACTGCAATAGGATTTAAAAAGTAAACTTAATTTGAAGCAAATGACAGTACATTGTAAACAGTAACATGGAATGGCTTTTAAACCACGGGAATCTTTGTGGTGTAAGAGGAAATGCCACAAAATTACGGCATACCGGGTGCAATTCGTCAACAGCATAACAATACACATGGGTATCTAGTCTTTTTTACTTTATTATAGTAGTGTCACACACTGTTAGCATAGGTCCCCAAAGAGACAGGCAGCAGCATCATGCATGCCAGAAAAAAATAACACCACAGACACTAGTGGTGGCCGTTAAAATATGCAAGCAGCACTTCTTGCAGGCTGTTGTAATACCAAAGGTTGTTACGAGATGTCCCTGCGGAGTAAGCACAGAACTTCCATATAAACTGCAATACCAAACGTTGTTCATAGAGGACGTTGCAGGAATTGCCATTTACAATCTATGTATATAGGTACAGTTTCACATTATTCTACTAGATGCCCCTTGGAAACAGGACAAAAAATGAATCTGCAAACTTGGAAACCATTCACGGTTTTACAGGCCTTTGACAGTTGCAAAAGCAAGACACCAGAAAAAAGACCAAGTTTATTGGCATGGGAACTAAAACGGACATTGCAATTAAAACACTGCATTGAGAATGTTCGGGCATGCATATATTATGCACCACTAAAGACAATTGTTTTCCTTGCCTTTCTATGATGTAACTTGAGCGAGTGCAATTATAGTTTAATTCATGAAACACTTTTAATTCAGTTTAAATTGGAATCTTTGATCGGATATTTCAATAACTGTAGGTGTGAGACGGTTGTAAGGGGTGTAGTGGAGACCATAAAACAGATTTATTTGGGAGGGATATCTGTTACAGTGGCATGCACTTTAATTAGGAAATCTTTCTTTGCAGAATATGGAAATGTTGGCTGAGTCTCTTTCAACGCAATCATAGAAGTCTCAGAGAAATTCCATGTGTTATTCCTCAAACGTAACTGTTACTATATTGCATCACTGACTTTATCGCCTCAGTCAGTATATAGTCTGTGAGGGTTTGTCCATCAGATATTCGTACTGATTTTTCCCAGAATCTCAGACGTAAAGCAGAGGCACGTCCGACTGCAATAGGATTTAAAAAGTAAACTTAATTTGAAGCAAATGACAGTACATTGTAAACAGTAACATGGAATGGCTTTTAAACCGAGAGAATCTAAGTGGTGTAAGAGGAAATGCCACAAAATTACGGCATACCGGGTGCAATACGTCAAACAGCATAACAATACACATGGGGGGATGATTCATGGAATCTGTGCACCGAAAAAACGGGATTTGTACGCCATTCTGCCTGCAAATCCCCATTTGTTAAATTTGGATTTGTGGGCAGAATGGCGCACAAATTCCATGAATCAGCCCCATGGATATCTAGTATTTTACCTTTACTGTAGTAGTGCCACACACTGTTAGCATAGGTGTCCATAGAGACAGGCAGCAGCATCATGCATGCCAAAACAAAATAATACCACAGACACTAGTGGTGGCTGCAAAAATATGCAAGCAGCACTTCTTGCAGACTGTTGTAATACCAAAGGTTGTTACTAGATGTCGCTGCGGAGCAAGCACAGAACTTCCATATAGACTGCAATACCAAACGTTGTTCATAGAGGAAGTTGCAGAAATTGCCATTTACAATATCTGTATATAGGTACAGTTCCACATTATTCTACTAGATGCCCCTTGGAACCAGGACAAAAAATGAATCTGCAAACTTGGAAACCATTCATGGTTTTACATGCCTTTGACAGTTGCAAAAGCAAGACACCAGAAAAAAGACCAAGTTTATTGGCATGGGAACTAAAACGGACATTGCAATTAAAACACTGCAGTGAGAGTGTTCTGGCATGCATATATGATGCACAACTAAAGACAATTGTTTTCCTTGCCTTTCAATGATGTAACTTGAGCGAGTGTAATTATAGCTTAATTCATGAAACACTTTAAATTCAGTTTAAATTGGAAACTTTGATCAGATATTTCAATAACTGTAGGTTTGAGACGGTTGTAAGGGGTGCAGTGGAGACCATAAAACAAGTTTAATTGGGAGGTATATCTGTTACAGTGGCATGCACTTTAATTAGGAAATCTTTCTTTGCAGAATATGGAAATGTTTGCTGAGTCTCTTTCAATGCAATCATAGAAGTCTCAGAGAAATTCCATATGTGTTATTCCTCAAACGTAACTGTTACTATATTGCATCACTGACTTTATCGCCTCAGTCAGTATATAGTCTGTGAGGGTTTGTCCATCAGATATTCGTACTGATTTTTCCCAGAATCTCAGACGTAAAGCAGAGGCACGTCCGACTGCAATAGGATTTAAAAAGTAAACTTAATTTGAAGCAAATGACAGTACATTGTAAACAGTAACATGGAATGGCTTTTAAACCGAGAGAATCTTTGTGGTGTAAGAGGAAATGCCACAAAATTATGGCATACCGGGTGCAATACGTCAAACAGCATAACAATACACATGGGGGGATGATTCATGGAATCTGTGCGCTGAAAAAACGGGATTTGTACGCCATTCTGTCTGCAAATCCCCATTTGTTAAATTTGGATTAGTGGGCAGAATGGCGCACAAATTCCATGAATCAGCCCCATGGATATTTAGTATTTTACCATTACTATAGTAGTGCCACACACTGTTAGCATAGGTGTCCATAGAGACAGGCAGCAGCATCATGCATGCCAAAACAAAATAATACCACAGACACTAGTGGTGGCTGCAAAAATATGCAAGCAGCACTTCTTGCAGAATGGTGTAATACCAAAAGTTGTTATTAGAAGTCCCTGTGTAGCAAGCACAGATCTTCCATATAGACTGCAATACCAAACCTTGTTCATAGAGGTCGGTGCAGAAATTGCCATTTACAATCTCTGTATACAGGTACAGTTCCACATTCTTCTACTAGATGCCCCTTGGAACCAGGACAAAAAATGAATCTGCAAACTTGGAAACCATTCACGGTTTTACTGGCCTTTTTATGTTTCAAAAGCAAGACACCAGAAAATAACCAAGTTTATTGGCATGGGAACTAAAACGGACATTGCAATTAAAACACTGCAGTGAGAGTGTTCTGGCATGCATATATGATGCACAACTAAAGACAATTGTTTTCCTTGCCTTTCAATGATGTAACTTGAGCGAGTGTAATTATAGCTTAATTCATGAAACACTTTAAATTCTGTTTAAATTGGAAACTTTGATCAGATATTTCAATAACTGTAGGTTTGAGACGGTTGTAAGGGGTGCAGTGGAGACCATAAAACAAGTTTAATTGGGAGGTATATCTGTTACAATGGCATGCACTTTAATTAGGAAATCTTTCTTTGCAGAATATGGAAATGTTGGCTGAGTCTCTTTCAATGCAATCATAGAAGTCTCAGAGAAATTCCATATGTGTTATTCCTCAAACGTAACTCTTACTATATTGCATCACTGACTTTATTGCCTCAGTCAGTATATAGTCTGTGAGGGTTTGTCCATCAGATATTCGTACTGATTTTTCCCAGAATCTCAGACGTAAAGCAGAGGCACGTCCGACTGCAATAGGATTTAAAAAGTACACTTAATTTGAAGCAAATGACAGTACATTGTAAACAGTAACATGGAATGGCTTTTAAACCACGGGAATCTTTGTGGTGTAAGAGGAAATGCCACAAAATTACGGCATACCGGGTGCAATTCGTCAACAGCATAACAATACACATGGGTATCTAGTCTTTTTTACTTTATTATAGTAGTGTCACACACTGTTAGCATAGGTCCCTAAAGAGACAGGCAGCAGCATCATGCATGCCAGAAAAAAATAACACCACAGACACTAGTGGTGGCCGCAAAAATATGCAAGCAGCACTTCTTGCAGACTGTTGTAATACCAAAGGTTGTTACTAGATGTCCCTGCGGAGCAAGCTAAGAACTTCCATATAGACTGCAATACCAAACGTTGTTCATAGAGTAAGTTGCAGAAATTGCCATTTACAATCTCTGTATATAGGTACAGTTCCACATTATTCTACTAGATGCCCCTTGGAACCAGGACAAAAAATGAATCTGCAAACTTGGAAACCATTCACGGTTTTACAGGCCTTTGACAGTTGCAAAAGCAAGAAACCAGAAAAAAGGCCAAGTTTATTGCATTGGGAAATAAAATGGACATTGCAATTAAAACACTGCATTGAGAGTGTTCGGGCATGCATATATTATGCACCACTAAAGACAATTGTTTTCCTTGCCTTTCTATGATGTAACTTGAGTGAGTGCAATTATAGTTTAATTCATGAAACACTTTTAATTCAGTTTAAATTGGAATCTTTGATCGGATATTTCAATAACTGTAGGTGTGAGACGGTTGTAAGGGGTGTAGTGGAGACCATAAAACAGATTTATTTGGGAGGGATATCTGTTACAGTGGCATGCACTTTAATTAGGAAATCTTTCTTTGCAGCATATGGAAATGTTGGCTGAGTCTCTTCCAATGCAATCATAGAAGTCTCAGAGAAATTCCATATGTGTTATTCCTCAAACGTAACTGTTACTATATTGCATCACTGACTTTATCGCCTCAGTCAGTATATAGTCTGTGAGGGTTTGTCCATCAGATATTCGTACTGATTTTTCCCAGAATCTCAGACGTAAAGCAGAGGCACGTCCGACTGCAATAGGATTTAAAAAGTAAACTTAATTTGAAGCAAATGACAGTACATTGTAAACAGTAACATGGAATGGCTTTTAAACCGAGAGAATCTTTGTGGTGTAAGAGGAAATGCCACAAAATTACGGCATACCGGGTGCAATACGTCAAACAACATAATAATACACATGGGGGGATGATTCATGGAATCTGTGCGCCGAAAAAACGGGATTTGTACGCCATTCTGCCTGCATATCCCCATTTGTTAAATTTTGATTTGTGGGCAGAATGGCGCACAAATTCCATGAATCAGCCCCATGGATATCTAGTATTTTACCTTTACTATAGTAGTGCCACACACTGTTAGCATAGGTGTCCATAGAGACAGGCAGCAGCATCATGCATGCCAAAATAATACCACAGCCACTAGTGGTGGCTGCAAAAATATGCAAGCAGTACTTCTTGCAGAATGGTGTAATACCAAAGGTTGCTACTAGATGTCGTAGCGGAGCAAGCACTGAACTTCCATATAGACTGCAATACCAAACGTTGTTCATAGAGGTCGTTGCAGAAATTGCCATTTGCAATCTCTGTATACAGGTACAGTTCCACATTCTTCTACTAGATGCCCCTTGGAACCAGGACAAAAAATGAATCTGCAAACTTGGAAACCATTCACGGTTTTACAGGCCTTTTTATGTTTCAAAAGCAAGACACCAGAAAAAAGACAAAGTTTATTGGCATGGGAACTAAAACGGACATTGCAATTAAAACACTGCAGTGAGAGTGTTCTGGCATGCATATATGATGCACAACTAAAGACAATTGTTTTCCTTGCCTTTCAATGATGTAACTTGAGCGAGTGTAATTATAGCTTAATTCATGAAACACTTTAAATTCAGTTTAAATTGGAAACTTTGATCAGATATCTCAATAACTGTAGCTTTGAGACGGTTGTAAGGGGTGCAGTGGAGACCATAAAACAAGTTTAATTGGGAGGTATATCTGTTACAGTGGCATGCACTTCAATTAGGAAATCTTTCTTTGCAGAATATGGAAATGTTGGCTGAGTCTCTTTCAATGCAATCATAGAAGTCTCAGAGAAATTCCATATGTGTTATTCCTCAAACGTAACTGTTACTATATTGCATCACTGACTTTATCGCCTCAGTCAGTATATAGTCTGTGAGGGTTTGTCCATCAGATATTCGTACTGATTTTTCCCAGAATCTCAGACGTAAAGCAGACGCACGTCCGACTGCAATAGGATTTAAAAAGTAAACTTAATTTGAAGCAAATGAAAGTACATTGTAAACAGTAACATGGAATGGCTTTTAAACCACGGGAATCTTTGTGGTGTAAGAGGAAATGCCACAAAATTACGGCATACCGGGTGCAATTCGTCAACAGCATAACAATACACATGGGTATCTAGTCTTTTTTACTTTATTATAGTAGTGTCACCCACTGTTAGCATAGGTCCCCAAAAAGACAGTCAGCAGCATCATGCATGCCAGAAAAAATAACACGAGAGACACTAGTGGTGGCCGTAAAAATATGCAAGCAGCACTTCTTGCAGACTGTTGTAATACCAAAGGTTGTTACGAGATGTCCCTGCGGAGTAAGCACAGAACTTCCATATAAACTGCAATACCAAACGTTGTTCATAGAGGATGTTGCAGGAATTGCCATTTACAATCTCTGTATATAGGTACAGTTCCACATTATTCTACTAGATGCCCCTTGGAAACAGGACAAAAAATGAATCTGCAAACTTGGAAACCATTCACGGTTTTACAGGCCTTTGACAGTTGCAAAAGCAAGACACCAGAAAAAAGGCCAAGTTTATTGGCATGGGAAATAAAATGGACATTGCAATTAAAACACTGCATTGAGAGTGTTCGGGCATGCATATATTATGCACCACTAAAGACAATTGTTTTCCTTGCCTTTCTATGATGTAACTTGAGCGAGTGCAATTATAGTTTAATTCATGAAACACTTTTAATTCAGTTTAAATTGGAATCTTTGATCGGATATTTCAATAACTGTAGGTGTGAGACGGTTGTAAGGGGTGTAGTGGAGACCATAAAACAGATTTATTTGGGAGGGATATCTGTTACAGTGGCATGCACTTTAATTAGGAAATCTTTCTTTGCAGAATATGGAAATGTTGGCTGAGTCTCTTTCAATGCAATCATAGAAGTCTCAGAGAAATTCCATATGTGTTATTCCTCAAACGTAACTGTTACTATATTGCATCACTGACTTTATCGCCTCAGTCAGTATATAGTCTGTGAGGGTTTGTCCATCAGATATTCGTACTGATTTTTCCCAGAATCTCAGACGTAAAGCAGAGGCACGTCCGACTGCAATAGGATTTAAAAAGTAAACTTAATTTGAAGCAAATGACAGTACATTGTAAACAGTAACATGGAATGGCTTTTAAACCGAGAGAATCTTTGTGGTGTAAGAGGAAATGCCACAAAATTACGGCATACCGGGTGCAATACGTCAAACAGCATAACAATACACATGGGGGGATGATTCATGGAATCGGTGCGCCGAAAAAACGGGATTTGTACGTCATTCTGCCTGCAAATCCCCATTGTTAAATTTTGATTTGTGGGCAGAATGGCGCACAAATTCCATGAATCAGCCCCATGGATATCTAGAATTTTACCTTTACTATAGTAGTGCCACACACTGTTAGCACTACTATAGTTTGTCCATAGAGACAGGCAGCAGCATCATGCATGCCAAAACAAAATAATACCACAGACACTAGTGGTGGCTGCAAAAATATGCAGGCAGCACTTCTTGCAGAATGGTGTAATACCAAAGGTTGTTACTAGATGTCGCTGCGGAGCAAGCACAGAACTTCCATATAGACTGCAATACCAAACGATGTTCATAGAGGACGTTGCTGAAATTGCCATTTACAATCTCTGTATACAGGTACAGTTCCACATTCTTCTACTAGATGCCCCTTGGAACCAGGACAAAAAATGAATCTGAAAACTTGGAAACCATTCACGGTTTTACAGGCCTTTTTATGTTTCGAAAGCAAGACACCAGAAAAAAGACCAAGTTTATTGGCATGGGAACTAAAACGGACATTGCAATTAAAACACTGCAGTGAGAGTGTTCTGGCATGCATATATGATGCACAACTAAAGACAATTGTTTTCCTTGCCTTTCAATTATGTAACTTGAGCGAGTGTAATTATAGCTTAATTCATGAAACACTTTAAATTCAGTTTAAATTGGAAACTTTGATCAGATATTTCAATAACTGCAGTTTGAGACGGTTGTAAGGGGTGCAGTGAAGACCATAAAACAAGTTTAATTGGGAGGTATATCTGTTACAGTGGCATGCACTTTAATTAGGAAATCTTTCTTTGCAGAATATGGAAATGTTGGCTGAGTCTCTCTCAATGCAATCATAGAAGTCTCAGAGAAATTCCATATGTGTTATTCCTCAAACGTAACTGTTACTATATTGCATCACTGACTTTATCGCCTCAGTCAGTATATAGTCTGTGAGGGTTTGTCCATCAGATATTCGTACTGATTTTTCCCAGAATCTCAGACGTAAAGCAGAGGCACGTCCGACTGCAATAGGATTTAAAAAGTAAACTTAATTTGAAGCAAATGACAGTACATTGTAAACAGTAACATGGAATGGCTTTTAAACCGAGAGAATCTTTGTGGTGTAAGAGGAAATGCCACAAAATTACGGCATACCGGGTGCAATACGTCAAACAGCATAACAATACACATGGGGGGATGATTCATGGAATCTGTGCGCCGAAAAAACGGGATTTGTACGTCATTCTGCCTGCAAATCCCCATTGTTAAATTTTGATTTGTGGGCAGAATGGCGCACAAATTCCATGAATCAGCCCCATGGATATCTAGTATTTTACCTTTACTATAGTAGTGCCACACACTGTTAGCACTACTATAGTTTGTCCATAGAGACAGGCAGCAGCATCATGCATGCCAAAACAAAATAATACCACAGACACTAGTGGTGGCTGCAAAAATATGCAGGCAGCACTTCTTGCAGAATGGTGTAATACCAAAGGTTGTTACTAGATGTCGCTGCGGAGCAAGCACAGAACTTCCATATAGACTGCAATACCAAACGATGTTCATAGAGGACGTTGCTGAAATTGCCATTTACAATCTCTGTATACAGGTACAGTTCCACATTCTTCTACTAGATGCCCCTTGGAACCAGGACAAAAAATGAATCTGAAAACTTGGAAACCATTCACGGTTTTACAGGCCTTTTTATGTTTCAAAAGCAAGACACCAGAAAAAAGACCAAGTTTATTGGCATGGGAACTAAAACGGACATTGCAATTAAAACACTGCAGTGAGAGTGTTCTGGCATGCATATATGATGCACAACTAAAGACAATTGTTTTCCTTGCCTTTCAATTATGTAACTTGTGCGAGTGTAATTATAGCTTAATTCATGAAACACTTTAAATTCAGTTTAAATTGGAAACTTTGATCAGATATTTCAATAACTGCAGTTTGAGACGGTTGTAAGGGGTGCAGTGAAGACCATAAAACAAGTTTAATTGGGAGGTATATCTGTTACAGTGGCATGCACTTTAATTAGGAAATCTTTCTTTGCAGAATATGGAAATGTTGGCTGAGTCTCTTTCAATGCAATCATAGAAGTCTCAGAGAAATTCCATATGTGTTATTCCTCAAACGTAACTGTTACTATATTGCATCACTGACTTTATCGCCTCAGTCAGTATATACTCTGTGAGGGTTTGTCCATCAGATATTCGTACTGATTTTTCCTAGAATCTCAGACGTAAAGCAGAGGCACGTCCGACTGCAATAGGATTTAAAAAGTAAACTTAATTTGAAGCAAATGACAGTACATTGTAAACAGTAACATGGAATGGCTTTTAAACCACGGGAATCTTTGTGGTGTAAGAGGAAATGCCACAAAATTACGGCATACCGGGTGCAATTCGTCAACAGCATAACAATACACATGGGTATCTAGTCTTTTTTACTTTATTATAGTAGTGTCACACACTGTTAGCATAGGTCCCCAAAGAGACAGGCAGCAGCATCATGCATGCCAGAAAAAAATAACACCACAGACACTAGTGGTGGCCGCAAAAATATGCAAGCAGCACTTCTTGCAGACTGTTGTAATACCAAAGGTTGTTACTAGATGTCCATGCGGAGCAAGCACAGAACTTCCATATGGACTGCAATACCAAACGTTGTTCATAGAGGAAGTTGCAGAAATTGCCATTTACAATCTCTGTATATAGGTACCGTTCCACATTCTTCTACTAGATGCCCCTTGGAACCAGGACAAAAAATGAATCTGCAAACTTGGAAACCATTCACGGTTTTACTGGCCTTTTTATGTTTCAAAAGCAAGACACCAGAAAAAAGACCAAGTTTATTGGCATGGGAACTAAAACGGACATTGCAATTAAAACACTGCAGTGAGAGTGTTCTGGCATGCATATATGATGCACAACTAAAGACAATTGTTTTCCTTGCCTTTCAATGATGTAACTTGAGCGAGTGTAATTATAGCTTAATTCATGAAACACTTTAAATTCAGTTTAAATTGGAATCTTTGATCGGATATTTCAATAACTGTAGGTGTGAGACGGTTGTAAGGGGTGTAGTGGAGACCATAAAACAGATTTATTTGGGAGGGATATCTGTTACAGTGGCATGCACTTTAATTAGGAAATCTTTCTTTGCAGAATTTGGAAATGTTGGCTGAGTCTCTTTCAATGCAATCATAGAAGTCTCAGAGAAATTCCATATGTGTTATTCGTCAAACGTAACTGTTACTATATTGCATCACTGACTTTATCGCCTCAATCAGTATATAGTCTGTGAGGGTTTGTCCATCAGATATTCATACTGATTTTTCCCAGAATCTCAGACGTAAAGCAGAGGCATGTCCGACTGCAATAGGATTTAAAAAGTAAACTTAATTTGAAGCAAATGACAGTACATTGTAAACAGTAACATGGAATGGCTTTTAAACCGAGAGAATCTTTGTGGTGTAAGAGGAAATGCCACAAAATTACGGCATACCGGGTGCAATACATCAAACAGCATAACAATACACATGGGGGGATGATTCATGGAATCTGTGCACCGAAAAAACGGGATTTGTACGCCATTCTGCCTGCAAATCCCCATTTGTTAAATTTGGATTTGTGGGCAGAATGGCGCACAAATTCCATGAATCAGCCCCATGGATATCTAGTATTTTACCTTTACTATAGTAGTGCCACACACTGTTAGCATAGGTGTCCATAGAGACAGGCAGCAGCATCATGCATGCCAAAACAAAATAATACCACAGACACTAGTGGTGGCTGCAAAAATATGCAAGCAGCACTTCTTGCAGAATGGTGTAATACCAAAAGTTGTTACTAGAAGTCCCTGCATAGCAAGCACAGATCTTCCATATAGACGGCAATACCAACCGTTGTTCATAGAGGTCGTTGCAGAAATTGCCATTTACAATCTCTGTATACAGGTACAGTTCCACATTCTTCTACTAGATGCCCCTTGGAACCAGGACAAAAAATGAATCTGCAAACTTGGAAACCATTCACGGTTTTACTGGCCTTTTTATGTTTCAAAAGCAAGACACCAGAAAATAACCAAGTTTATTGGCATGGGAACTAAAACGGACATTGCAATTAAAACACTGCAGTGAGAGTGTTCTGGCATGCATATATGATGCACAACTAAAGACAATTGTTTTCCTTGCCTTTCAATGATGTAACTTGAGCGAGTGTAATTATAGCTTAATTCATGAAACACTTTAAATTCAGTTTAAATTGGAAACTTTGATCAGATATTTCAATAACTGTAGGTTTGAGACGGTTGTAAGGGGTGCAGTGGAGACCATAAAACAAGTTTAATTGGGAGGTATATCTGTTACAGTGGCATGCACTTTAATTAGGAAATCTTTCTTTGCAGAATATGGAAATGTTGGCTGAGGCTCTTTCAATGCAATCATAGAAGTCTCAGAGAAATTCCATATGTGTTATTCCTCAAACGTAACTGTTACTATATTGCATCACTGACTTTATCGTCTCAGTCAGTATATAGTCTGTGAGGGTTTGTCCATCAGATATTCGTACTGATTTTTCCTAGAATCTCAGACGTAAAGCAGAGGCATGTCCGACTGCAATAGGATTTAAAAAGTAAACTTAATTTGAAGCAAATGACAGTACATTGTAAACAGTAACATGGAATGGCTTTTAAACCACGGGAATCTTTGTGGTGTAAGAGGAAATGCCACAAAATTACGGCATACCGGGTGCAATTCGTCAACAGAATAACAATACACATGGGTATCTAGTCTTTTTTACTTTATTATAGTAGTGTCACACACTGTTAGCATAGGTCCCCAAAGAGACAGGCAGCAGCATCATGCATGCCAGAAAAAAATAACACCACAGACACTAGTGGTGGCCGCAAAAATATGCAAGCAGCACTTCTTGCAGACTGTTGTAATACCAAAGGTTGTTACTAGATGTCCATGCGGAGCAAGCACAGAACTTCCATATAGACTGCAATACCAAACGTTGTTCATAGAGGACGGTGCAGAAATTGCCATTTACAATCTCTGTATATAGGTACAGTTCCACATTATTCTACTAGATGCCCTTTGGAACCAGGACAAAAAATGAATCTGCAAACTTGGAAACCATTCACGGTTTTACAGGCCTTTGAAAGTTGCAAAAGCAAGACACCAGAAAAAAGGCCAAGTTTATTGGCATGGGAAATAAAATGGACATTGCAATTAAAACACTGCATTGAGAGTGTTCGGGCATGCATATATTATGCACAACTAAAGACAATTGTTTTCCTTGCCTTTCTATGATGTAACTTGAGCGAGCGCAATTATAGTTTAATTCATGAAACACTTTTAATTCAGTTTAAATTGGAATCTTTGATCGGATATTTCACTAACTGTAGGTGTAAGACGGTTGTAAGGGGTGTAGTGGAGACCATAAAACAGATTTATTTGGGAGGGATATCTGTTACAGTGGCATGCACTTTAATTAGGAAAACTTTCTTTGCCGAATATGGAAATGTTGGCTAAATCTCTTTCAATGCAATCATAGAAGTCTCAGAGAAATTCCACATGTGTTATTCCTCAAACGTAACTGTTACTATATTGCATCACTGACTTTATCGCCTCAGTCAGTATATAGTCTGTGAGGGTTTGTCCATCAGATATTCGTACTGATTTTTCCCAGAATCTCAGACGTAAAGCAGAGGCACGTCCGACTGCAATAGGATTTAAAAAGTAAACTTAATTTGAAGCAAATGACAGTACATTGTAAACAGTAACATGGAATGACTTTTAAACCGAGAGAATCTTTGTGGTGTAAGAGGAAATGCCACAAAATTACGGCATACCGGGTGCAATACGTCAAACAGCATAACAATACACATGGGGGGATGATTCATGGAATCTGTGCGCCGAAAAAACGGGATTTGTACGCCATTCTGCCTGCAAATCCCCATTTGTTAAATTTTGATTTGTGGGCAGAATGGCGCACACATTCCATGAATCAGCCCCATGGATATCTAGTATTTTACCTTTACTATAGTAGTGACACACACTGTTAGCATAGGTGTCCATAGAGACAGGCATCAGCATCATGCATGCCAAAACAAAATAATACCACAGACACTAGTGGTGGCTGCAAAAATATGCAAGCAGCACTTCGTGCAGAATGGTGTAATACCAAAGGTTGTTACTAGATGTCCCTGCGGAGCAAGCACAGAACTTCCATATAGACTGTAATACCAAACGTTGTTCATAGAGGACGTTGCAGAAATTGCCATTTACAATCTCTGTGTACAGGTACAGTTCCACATTCTTCTACTAGATGCCCCTTGGAACCAGGACAAAAAATGAATCTGCAAACTTGGAAACCATTCACGGTTTTACTGGCCTTTTTATGTTTCAAAAGCAAGACACCAGAAAAAAGACCAAGTTTATTGGCATGGGAACTAAAACGGACATTGCAATTAAAACACTGCAGTGAGAGTGTTCTGGCATGCATATATGATGCACAACTAAAGACAATTGTTTTCCTTGCCTTTCAATGATGTAACTTGAGCGAGTGTAATTATAGCTTAATTCATGAAACACTTTAAATTCAGTTTAAATTGGAAACTTTGGTCAGATATTTCGATAACTGTAGCTTTGAGACGGTTGTAAGGGGTGCAGTGGAGACCATAAAACAAGTTTAATTGGGAGGTATATCTGTTACAGTGGCATGCACTTTAATTAGGAAATCTTTCTTTGCAGAATATGGAAATGTTGGCTGAGTCTCTTTCAATGCAATCATAGAAGTCTCAGAGAAATTCCATCTGTGTTATTCCTCAAACGTAACTGTTACTATATTGCATCACTGACTTTATCACCTCAGTCAGTATATAGTCTGTGAGGGTTTGTCCATCAGATATTCGTACTGATTTTTCCCAGAATCTCAGACGTAAAGCAGAGGCACGTCCGACTGCAATAGGATTTAAAAAAGTAAACTCAATTTGAAGCAAATGACAGTACATTGTCAACAGTAACATGGAATGGCTTTTAAACCACGGGAATCTTTGTGGTGTAAGAGGAAATGCCACAAAATTACGGCATACCGGGTGCAATTCGTCAACAGCATAACAATACACATGGGTATCTAGTCTTTTTTACTTTATTATAGTAGTGTCACACACTGTTAGCATAGGTCCCCAAAGAGACAGGCAGCAGCATCATGCATGCCAGAAAAAAATAACACCACAGACACTAGTGGTGGCCGTAAAAATATGCAAGCAGCACTTCTTGCAGACTGTTGTAATACCAAAGGTTGTTACTAGATGTCCCTGCGGAGCAAGCACAGAACTTCCATATAAACTGCAATACCAAACGTTGTTCATAGAGGACGTTGCAGAAATTGCCATTTACAATCTCTGTATATAGGTACAGTTCCACATTATTCTACTAGATGCCCCTTGGAAACAGGACAAAAAATGAATCTGCAAAATTGGAAACCATTCACGGTTTTACAGGCCTTTGACAGTTGCAAAAGCAAGACACCAGAAAAAAGGCCAAGTTTATTGCATTGGGAAATAAAATGGACATTGCAATTAAAACACTGCATTGAGAGTGTTCGGCCATGCATATATTATGCACCACTAAAGACAATTGTTTTCCTTGCCTTTCTATGATGTAACTTGAGCGAGTGCAATTATAGTTTAATTCATGAAACACTTTTAATTCAGTTTAAATTGGAATCTTTGATCGGATATTTCAATAACTCTAGGTGTGAGACGGTTGTAAGGGGTGTAGTGGAGACCATAAAACAGATTTATTTGGGAGGGATATCTGTTACAGTGGCATGCACTTTAATTAGGAAATCTTTCTTTGCAGAATATGGAAATGTTGGCTGAGTCTCTTTCAATGCAATCATAGAAGTCTCAGAGAAATTCCATATGTTTTATTCCTCAAACGTAACTGTTACTATATTGCATCACTGACTTTATCGCCTCAGTCAGTATATAGTCTGTGAGGGTTTGTCCATCAGATATTCGTACTGATTTTTCCCAGAATCTCAGACGAAAAGCAGAGGCACGTCCGACTGCAATAGGATTTAAAAAGTAAACTTAATTTGAAGCAAATGACAGTACCTTGTAAACAGTAACATGGAATGGCTTTTAAACCGAGAGAATCTTTGTGGTGTAAGAGGAAATGCCACAAAATTACGGCATACCGGGTGCAATACGTCAAACAGCATAACAATACACATGGGGGGATGATTCATGGAATCTGTGCGCCGAAAAAACGGGATTTGTACGCCATTCTGCCTGCAAATCCCCATTTGTTAAATTTTGATTTGTGGGCAGAATGGCGCACAAATTCCATGAATCAGCCCCATGGATATCTAGTATTTTACCTTTACTATAGAAGTGACACACACTGTTAGCATAGGTGTCCATAGAGACAGGCAGCAGCATCATGCATGCCAAAACAAAATAATACCACAGACACTAGTGGTGGCTGCACAAATATGCAAGCAGCACTTCTTGCAGAATGGTGTAATACCAAAGGTTGTTACTAGATGTCGCTGCGGAGCAAGCACAGAACTTCCATATAGACTGCAATACCAAACGTTGTTCATAGAGGTCGTTGCAGAAATTGCCCTTTACAATCTCTGTATACAGGTACAGTCCCACATTCTTCTACTAGATGCCCCTTGGAACCAGGACAAAAAATGAATCTGCAAACTTGGAAACCATACACGGTTTTACAGGCCTTTTTATGTTTCAAAAGCAAGACACCAGAAAAAAGACCAAGTTTATTGGCATGGGAACTAAAACGGACATTGCAATTAAAACACTGCAGTGAGAGTGTTCTGGCATGCATATATGATGCACAACTAAAGACAATTGTTTTCCTTGCCTTTCAATTATGTAACTTGAGCGAGTGTAATTATAGCTTAATTCATGAAACACTTTAAATTCAGTTTAAATTGGAAACTTTGATCAGATATTTCAATAACTGTAGTTTGAGACGGTTGTAAGGGGTGCAGTGGAGACCATAAAACAAGTTTAATTGGGAGGTATATCTGTTACAGTGGCATGCACTTTAATTAGGAAATCTTTCTTTGCAGAATATGGAAATGTTGGCTGAGTCTCTTTCAATGCAATCATAGAAGTCTCA
The DNA here is from genome assembly GCF_040938575.1 of Ambystoma mexicanum. NCBI lineage: Eukaryota > Metazoa > Chordata > Amphibia > Caudata > Ambystomatidae > Ambystoma > Ambystoma mexicanum. The sequence continues at coordinate 1,547,186 of NW_027182470.1, forward strand.
GAGAAATTCCATATGTGTTATTCCTCAAACGTAACTGTTACTATATTGCATCACTGACTTTATCGCCTCAGTCAGTATATAGTCTGTGAGGGTTTGTCCATCAGATATTCGTACTGATTTTTCCCAGAATCTCAGACGTAAAGCAGAGGCAGGTCCGACTGCAATAGGATTTAAAAAGTAAACTTAATTTGAAGCAAATGACAGTACATTGTAAACAGTAGCATGGAATGGCTTTTAAACCACGAGAATCCTTGTGGTGTAAGAGCAAATGCCACAAAATTACGGCATACCGGGTGCAATTCGTCAACAGCATAACAATACACATGGGTATCTAGTCTTTTTTACTTTAGTATAGTAGTGCCACACACTGTTAGCATAGGTCCCCAAAGAGACAGGCAGCAGCATCATGCATGCCAGAAAAAAATAACACCACAGACACTAGTGGTGGCCGCAAAAATATGCAAGCAGCACTTCTTGCAGACTGTTGTAATACCAAAGGTTGTTACTAGATGTCCATGCGGAGCAAGCACAGAACTTCCATATAGACTGCAATACCAAACGTTGTTCATAGAGGACGTTGCAGAAATTGCCATTTACAATCTCTGTATATAGGTACAGTTCCACATTATTCTACTAGATGCCCCTTGGAACCAGGACAAAAAATTAATCTGCAAACTTGGAAACCATTCACGGTTTTACAGGCCTTTGACAGTTGCAAAAGCAAGACACCAGAAAAAAGGCCAAGTTTATTGGCATGGGAAATAAAATGTACATTGCAATTAAAACACTGCATTGAGAGTGTTCGGGCATGCATATATTATGCACCACTAAAGACAATTGTTTTCCTTGCCTTTCTATGATGTAACTTGAGCGAGTGCAATTATAGTTTAATTCATGAAACACTTTTAATTCAGTTTAAATTGGAATCTTTGATCGGATATTTCAATAACTGTAGGTGTGAGACGGTTGTAAGGGGTGTAGTGGAGACCATAAAACAGATTTATTTGGGAGGGATATCTGTTACAGTGGCATGCACTTTAATTAGGAAATCTTTCTTTGCAGCATATGGAAATGTTGGCTGAGTCTCTTTCAATGCAATCATAGAAGTCTCAGAGAAATTCCATATGTGTTATTCCTCAAACGTAACTGTTACTATATTGCATCACTGACTTTATCGCCTCAGTCAGTATATAGTCTGTGAGGGTTTGTCCATCAGATATTCGTACTGATTTTTCCCAGAATCTCAGACGAAAAGCAGAGGCACGTCCGACTGCAATAGGATTTAAAAAGTAAACTTAATTTGAAGCAAATGACAGTACATTGTAAACAGTAACATGGAATGGCTTTTAAACCGAGAGAATCTTTGTGGCGTAAGAGGAAATGCCACAAAATTACGGCATACCGGGTGCAATACATCAAACAGCATAACAATACACATGGGGGGATGATTCATGGAATCTGTGCACCGAAAAAACGGGATTTGTACGCCATTCTGCCTGCAAATCCCCATTTGTTAAATTTGGATTTGTGGGCAGAATGGCGCACAAATTATTCCATGAATCAGCCCCATGGATATCTAGTATTTTACCTTTACTATAGTAGTGCCACACACTGTTAGCATAGGTGTCCATAGAGACAGGCAGCAGCATCATGCATGCCAAAACAAAATAATACCACAGACACTAGTGGTGGCTGCAAAAATATGCAAGCAGCACTTCTTGCAGAATGGTGTAATACCAAAAGTTGTTACTAGATGTCCCTGCATAGCAAGCACAGATCTTCCATATAGACTGCAATACCAACCGTTGTTCATAGAGGTCGTTGCAGAAATTGCCATTTACAATCTCTGTATACAGGTACAGTTCGACATTCTTCTACTAGATGCCCCTTGGAACCAGGACAAAAAATGAATCTGCAAACTTGGAAACCATTCACGGTTTTACTGGCCTTTTTATGTTTCAAAAGCAAGACACCAGAAAATAACCAAGTTTATTGGCATGGGAACTAAAACGGACATTGCAATTAAAACACTGCAGTGAGAGTGTTCTGGCATGCATATATGATGCACAACTAAAGACAATTGTTTTCCTTGCCTTTCAATGATGTAACTTGAGCGAGTGTAATTATAGCTTAATTCATGAAACACTTTAAATTCAGTTTAAATTGGAAACTTTGATCAGATATTTCAATAACTGTAGGTTTGAGACGGTTGTAAGGGGTGCAGTGGAGACCATAAAACAAGTTTAATTGGGAGGTATATCTGTTACAGTGGCATGCACTTTAATTAGGAAATCTTTCTTTGCAGAATATGGAAATGTTGGCTGAGTCTCTTTCAATGCAATCATAGAAGTCTCAGAGAAATTCCATATGTGTTATTCCTCAAACGTAACTGTTACTATATTGTATCACTGACTTTATTGCCTCAGTCAGTATATAGTCTGTGAGGGTTTGTCCATCAGATATTCGTACTGATTTTTCCCAGAATCTCAGACGTAAAGCAGAGATCGTCTGACTGCAATAGGATTTAAAAAGTACACTTAATTTGAAGCAAATGACAGTACATTGTAAACAGTAACATGGAATGGCTTTTAAACCACGGGAATCTTTGTGGTGTAAGAGGAAATGCCACAAAATTACGGCATACCGGGTGCAATTCGTCAACAGCATAACAATACACATGGGTATCTAGTCTTTTTTACTTTATTATAGTAGTGTCACACACTGTTAGCATAGGTCCCTAAAGAGACAGGCAGCAGCATCATGCATGCCAGAAAAAAATAACACCACAGACACTAGTGGTGGCCGCAAAAATATGCAAGCAGCACTTCTTGCAGACTGTTGTAATACCAAAGGTTGTTACTAGAGGTCCCTGCGGAGCAAGCTAAGAACTTCCATATAGACTGCAATACCAAACGTTGTTCATAGAGGAAGTTGCAGAAATTGCCATTTACAATCTCTGTATATAGGTACAGTTCCACATTATTCTACTAGATGCCCCTTGGAACCAGGACAAAAAATGAATCTGCAAACTTGGAATCCATTCACGGTTTTACAGGCCTTTGACAGTTGCAAAAGCAAGACACCAGAAAAAAGGCCAAGTTTATTGCATTGGGAAATAAAATGGACATTGCAATTAAAACACTGCATTGAGAGTGTTCGGGCATGCATATATTATGCACCACTAAAGACAATTGTTTTCCTTGCCTTTCTATGATGTAACTTGAGCGAGTGCAATTATAGTTTAATTCATGAAACACTTTTAATTCAGTTTAAATTGGAATCTTTGATCGGATATTTCAACAACTGTAGGTGTGAGACGGTTGTAAGGGGTGTAGTGGAGACCATAAAACAGATTTATTTGGGAGGGATATCTGTTACAGTGGCATGCACTTTAATTAGGAAATCTTTCTTTGCAGCATATGGAAATGTTGGCTGAGTCTCTTTCAATGCAATCATAGAAGTCTCAGAGAAATTCCATATGTGTTATTCCTCAAACGTAACTGTTACTATATTGCATCACTGACTTTATCGCCTCAGTCAGTATATAGTCTGTGAGGGTTTGTCCATCAGATATTCGTACTGATTTTTCCCAGAATCTCAGACGTAAAGCAGAGGTACGTCCGACTGCAATAGGATTTAAAAAGTAAACTTAATTTGAAGCAAATGACAGTACATTGTAAACAGTAACATGGAATGGCTTTTAAACCGAGAGAATCTTTGTGGTGTAAGAGGAAATGCCACAAAATTACGGCATACTGGGTGCAATACGTCAAACAGCATAACAATGCACATGGGGGGATGATTCATGGAATCTGTGCGCCGAAAAAACGGGATTTGTACGCCATTCTGCCTGCAAATCCCCATTTGTTAAATTTTGATTTGTGGGCAGAATGGCGCACAAATTCCATGAATCAGCCCCATGGATATCTAGTATTTTACCTTTACTATAGTAGTGCCACACACTGTTAGCATAGGTGTCCATAGAGACAGGCAGCAGCATCATGCATGCCAAAACAAAATAATACCACAGCCACTAGTGGTGGCTGCAAAATTATGCAAGCAGTACTTCTTGCAGAATGGTGTAATACCAAAGGTTGCTACTAGATGTCGCTGCGGAGCAAGCACAGAACTTCCATATAGACTGCAATACCAAACGTTGTTCATAGAGGTCGTTGCAGAAATTGCCATTTACAATCTCTGTATACAGGTACAGTTCCACATTCTTCTACTAGATGCCCCTTGGAACCAGGACAAAAAATGAATCTGAAAACTTGGAAAACATTCACGGTTTTACTGGCCTTTTTATGTTTCAAAAGCAAGACACCAGAAAAAAGACCACGTTTATTGGCATGGGAACTAAAACGGACATTGCAATTAAAACACTGCAGTGAGAGTGTTCTGGCATGCATATATGATGCACAACTAAAAACAATTGTTTTCCTTGCCTTTCAATGATGTAACTTGAGCGAGTGTAATTATAGCTTAATTCATGAAACACTTTAAATTCAGTTTAAATTGGAAACTTTGATCAGATATTTCAATAACTGTAGGTTTGAGACGGTTGTAAGGGGTGCAGTGGAGACCATAAAACAAGTTTAATTGGGAGGTATATCTGTTACAGTGGCATGCACTTTAATTAGGAAATCTTTCTTTGCAGAATATGGAAATGTTGGCTGAGTCTCTTTCAATGCAATCATAGAAGTCTCAGAGAAATTCCATATGTGTTATTCCTCAAACGTAACTGTTACTATATTGCATCACTGACTTTATCGCCTCAGTCAGTATATAGTCTGTGAGGGTTTGTCCATCAGATATTCGTACTGATTTTTCCTAGAATCTCAGACGTAAAGCAGAGGCACGTCCGACTGCAATAGGATTTAAAAAGTAAACTTAATTTGAAGCAAATGACAGTACATTGTAAACAGTAACATGGAATGGCTTTTAAACCATGGGAATCTTTGTGGTGTAAGAGGAAATGCCACAAAATTACGGCATATCGGGTGCAATTCGTCAACAGCATAACAATACACATGGGTATCTAGTCTTTTTTACTTTATTATAGTAGTGTCACACACTGTTAGCATAGGTCCCCAAAGAGACAGGCAGCAGCATCATGCATGCCAGAAAAAAATAACACCACAGACACTAGTGGTGGCCGCAAAAATATGCAAGCATCACTTCTTGCAGACTGTTGTAATACCAAAGGTTGTTACTAGATGTCCATGCGGAGCAAGCACAGAACTTCCATATAGACTGCAATACCAAACGTTGTTCATAGAGGAAGTTGCAGAAATTGCCATTTACAATCTCTGTATATAGGTACCGTTCCACATTCTTCTACTAGATGCCCCTTGGAACCAGGACAAAAAATGAATCTGCAAACTTGGAAACCATTCACGGTTTTACTGGCCTTTTTATGTTTCAAAAGCAAGACACCAGAAAAAAGACCAAGTTTATTGGCATGGGAACTAAAACGGACATTGCAATTAAAACACTGCAGTGAGAGTGTTCTGGCATGCATATATGATGCACAACTAAAGACAATTGTTTTCCTTGCCTTTCAATGATGTAACTTGAGCGAGTGTAATTATAGCTTAATTCATGAAACACTTTAAATTCAGTTTAAATTGGAAACTTTGATCAGATATTTCAATAACTGTAGCTTTGAGATGGTTGTAAGGGGTGCAGTTTAGACCATAAAACAAGTTTAATTGGTAGGTATATCTGTTACAGTGGCATGCACTTTAATTAGGAAATCTTTCTTTGCAGAATATGGAAATGTTGGCTAAGTCTCTTTCAATGCAATCATAGAAGTCTCAGAGAAATTCCATATGTGTTATTCCTCAAACGTAACTGTTACTATATTGCATCACTGACTTTATCGCCTCAGTCAGTATATAGTCTGTGAGGGTTTGTCCATCAGATATTCGTACTGATTTTTCCCAGAATCTCAGACGAAAAGCAGAGGCACGTCCGACTGCAATAGGATTTAAAAAGTAAACTTAATTTGAAGCAAATGACAGTACATTGTAAACAGTAACATGGAATGGCTTTTAAACCGAGAGAATCTTTGTGGTGTAAGAGGAAATGCCACAAAATTACAGCATACCGGGTGAAATACGTCAAACAGCATAACAATACACATGGGGGGATGATTCATGGAATCTGTGCGCCGAAAAAACGGGATTTGTACGCCATTCTGCCTGCAAATCCCCATTTGTTAAATTTTGATTTGTGGGCAGAATGGCGCACAAATTCCATGAATCAGCCCCATGGATATCTAGTATTTTACCTTTCCTATAGTAGTGCCACACACTGTTAGCATAGGTGTCCATAGAGACAGGCAGCAGCATCATGCATGCCAAAACAAAATAATACCACAGACACTAGTGGTGGCTGCAAAAATATGCAAGCAGCACTTCTTGCAGAATGGTGTAATACCAAAGGTTTTTACTAGATGTCGGTGAGGAGCAAGCACAGAACTTCCATATAGACTGCAATACCAAACGTTGTTCATAGAGGTCGTTGCAGAAATTGCCATTTACCATCTCTGTATACAGGTACAGTTACAGTTCCACATTCTTCTGCTAGATTCCCCTTGGAACCAGGACAAAAAAATAATCTGCAAACTTGGAAAGCATTCTCGGTTTTACTGGCCTTTTTATGTTTCAAAAGCAAGACACCAGAAAAAGACCAAGTTTATTGGTATGGGAACTAAAACGGACATTGCAATTAAAACACTGCAGTGAGAGTGTTCTGGCATGTATATATGATGCACAACTAAAGACAATTGTTTTCCTTGCCTTTCAATGATGTTACTTGAGCGAGTGTAATTATAGCTTAATTCATGAAACACTTTAAATTCAGTTTAAAATGTAAACTTTGATCAGATATTTCAATAACTGTAGCTTTGAGACGGTTGTAAGGGGTGCAGTGGAGACCATAAAACAAGTTTAATTGGGAGGTATATCTGTTACAGTGGCATGCACTTTAATTAGGAAATCTTTCTTTGCAGAATATGGAAATGTTGGCTGAGTCTCTTTCAATGCAATCATAGAAGTCTCAGAGAAATTCCATATGTGTTATTCCTCAAACGTAACTGTTACTATATTGCATCACTGACTTTATCGCCTCAGTCAGTATATAGTCTGTGAGGGTTTGTCCATCAGATATTCGTACTGATTTTTCCCAGAATCTCAGACGAAAAGCAGAGGCACGTCCGACTGCAATAGGATTTAAAAAGTAAACTTAATTTGAAGCAAATGACAGTACCTTGTAAACAGTAACATGGAATGGCTTTTAAACCGAGAGAATCTTTGTGGTGTAAGAGGAAATGCCACAAAATTACGGCATACCGGGTGCAATACGTCAAACAGCATAACAATACACATGGGGGGATGATTCATGGAATCTGTGCGCCGAAAAAACGGGATTTGTACGCCATTCTGCCTGCAAATCCCCATTTGTTAAATTTTGATTTGTCGGCAGAATGGCGCACAAATTCCATGAATCAGACCCATGGATATCTAGTATTTTACCTTTACTATAGTACTGCCAAACACTGTTAGCATAGGTGTCCATAGAGACAGGCAGCAGCATCATGCATGCCAAAACAAAATAATACCACAGACACTAGTGGTGGCTGCAAAAATATGCAAGCAGCACTTCTTGCACAATGGTGTAATACCAAAGGTTGTTACTAGATGTGGCTGCGGAGCAAGCACAGAACTTCCATATAGACTGCAATACCAAACGTTGTTCATAGAGGTCGTTGCAGAAATTGCCATTTACAATCTCTGTATACAGGTACAGTTCCACATTCTTCTACTAGATGCCCCTTGGAACCAGGACAAAAAATTAATCTGCAAACTTGGAAACCATTCTCGGTTTTACTGGCCTTTTTATGTTTCAAAAGCAAGACACCAGAAAAAGACGAAGTTTATTTGCATGGGAACTAAAACGGACATTGCAATTAAAACACTGCAGTGAGAGTGTTCTGGCATGCATATATGATGCATAACTAAAGACAATTGTTTTCCTTGCCTTTCAATGATGTAACTTGAGCGAGTGTAATTATAGCTTAATTCATGAAACACTTTAAATTCAGTTTAAATTGGAAACTTTGATCAGATATTTCAATAACTGTAGGTTTGAGACGGTTGTAAGGGGTGCAGTGGAGACCATAAAACAAGTTTAATTGGGAGGTATATCTGTTACAGTGGCATGCACTTTAATTAGGAAATCTTTCTTTGCAGAATATGGAAATGTTGGCTGAGTCTCTTTCAATGCAATCATAGAAGTCTCAGAGAAATTCCATATGTGTTATTCCTCAAACGTAACTGTTACTATATTGCATCACTGACTTTATCGTCTCAGTCAGTATATAGTCTGTGAGGGTTTGTCCATCAGATATTCGTACTGATTTTTCCTAGAATCTCAGACGTAAAGCAGAGGCATGTCCGACTGCAATAGGATTTAAAAAGTAAACTTAATTTGAAGCAAATGACAGTACATTGTAAACAGTAACATGGAATGGCTTTTAAACCACGGGAATCTTTGTGGTGTAAGAGGAAATGCCACAAAATTACGGCATACCGGGTGCAATTCGACAACAGAATAACAATACACCTGGGTATCTAGTCTTTTTTACTTTATTATAGTAGTGTCACACACTGTTAGCATAGGTCCCCAAAGAGACAGGCAGCAGCATCATGCATGCCAGAAAAAAATAACACCACAGACACTAGTGGTGGCCGCAAAAATATGCAAGCAGCACTTCTTGCAGACTGTTGTAATACCAAAGGTTGTTACTAGATGTCCATGCGGAGCAAGCACAGAACTTCCATATAGACTGCAATACCAAACGTTGTTCATAGAGGACGGTGCAGAAATTGCCATTTACAATCTCTGTATATAGGTACAGTTCCACATTATTCTACTAGATGCCCTTTGGAACCAGGACAAAAAATGAATCTGCAAACTTGGAAACCATTCACGGTTTTACAGGCCTTTGAAAGTTGCAAAAGCAAGACACCAGAAAAAAGGCCAAGTTTATTGGCATGGGAAATAAAATGGACATTGCAATTAAAACACTGCATTGAGAGTGTTCGGGCATGCATATATTATGCACAACTAAAGACAATTGTTTTCCTTGCCTTTCTATGATGTAACTTGAGCGAGCGCAATTATAGTTTAATTCATGAAACACTTTTAATTCAGTTTAAATTGGAATCTTTGATCGGATATTTCACTAACTGTAGGTGTAAGACGGTTGTAAGTGGGTGTAGTGGAGACCATAAAACAGATTTATTTGGGAGGGATATCTGTTACAGTGGCATGCACTTTAATTAGGAAAACTTTCTTTGCCGAATATGGAAATGTTGGCTGAATCTCTTTCAATGCAATCATAGAAGTCTCAGAGAAATTCCACATGTGTTATTCCTCAAACGTAACTGTTACTATATTGCATCACTGACTTTATCGCCTCAGTCAGTATATAGTCTGTGAGGGTTTGTCCATCAGATATTCGTACTGATTTTTCCCAGAATCTCAGACGTAAAGCAGAGGCACGTCCGACTGCAATAGGATTTAAAAAGTAAACTTAATTTGAAGCAAATGACAGTACATTGTAAACAGTAACATGGAATGACTTTTAAACCGAGAGAATCTTTGTGGTGTAAGAGGAAATGCCACAAAATTACGGCATACCGGGTGCAATACGTCAAACAGCATAACAATACACATGGGGGGATGATTCATGGAATCTGTGCGCCGAAAAAACGGGATTTGTACGCCATTCTGCCTGCAAATCCCCATTTGTTAAATTTTGATTTGTGGGCAGAATGGCGCACACATTCCATGAATCAGCCCCATGGATATCTAGTATTTTACCTTTACTATAGTAGTGACACACACTGTTAGCATAGGTGTCCATAGAGACAGGCATCAGCATCATGCATGCCAAAACAAAATAATACCACAGACACTAGTGGTGGCTGCAAAAATATGCAAGCAGCACTTCGTGCAGAATGGTGTAATACCAAAGGTTGTTACTAGATGTCCCTGCGGAGCAAGCACAGAACTTCCATATAGACTGTAATACCAAACGTTGTTCATAGAGGACGTTGCAGAAATTGCCATTTACAATCTCTGTATACAGGTACAGTTCCACATTCTTCTACTAGATGCCCCTTGGAACCAGGACAAAAAATGAATCTGCAAACTTGGAAACCATTCACGGTTTTACTGGCCTTTTTATGTTTCAAAAGCAAGACACCAGAAAAAAGACCAAGTTTATTGGCATGGGAACTAAAACGGACATTGCAATTAAAACACTGCAGTGAGAGTGTTCTGGCATGCATATATGATGCACAACTAAAGACAATTGTTTTCCTTGCCTTTCAATGATGTAACTTGAGCGAGTGTAATTATAGCTTAATTCATGAAACACTTTAAATTCAGTTTAAATTGGAAACTTTGGTCAGATATTTCGATAACTGTAGCTTTGAGACGGTTGTAAGGGGTGCAGTGGAGACCATAAAACACGTTTAATTGGGAGGTATATCTCTTACAGTGGCATGCACTTTAATTAGGAAATCTTTCTTTGCATAATATGGAAATGTTGGCTGAGTCTCTTTCAATGCAATCATAGAAGTCTCAGAGAAATTCCATATGTGTTATTCCTCAAACGTAACTGTTACTATATTGCATCACTGACTTTATCACCTCAGTCAGTATATAGTCTGTGAGGGTTTGTCCATCAGATATTCGTACTGATTTTTCCCAGAATCTCAGACGTAAAGCAGAGGCACGTCCAACTGCAATAGGATTTAAAAAAGTAAACTTAATTTGAAGCAAATGACAGTACATTGTCAACAGTAACATGGAATGGCTTTTAAACCACGGGAATCTTTGTGGTGTATGAGGAAATGCCACAAAATTACGGCATACCGGGTGCAATTCGTCAACAGCATAACAATACACATGGGTATCTAGTCTTTTTTACTTTATTATAGTAGTGTCACACACTGTTAGCATAGGTCCCCAAAGAGACAGGCAGCAGCATCATGCATGCCAGAAAAAAATAACACCACAGACACTAGTGGTGGCCGTAAAAATATGCAAGCAGCACTTCTTGCAGACTGTTGTAATACCACAGGTTGTTACTAGATGTCCCTGCGGAGCAAGCACAGAACTTCCATATAAACTGCAATACCAAACGTTGTTCATAGAGGACGTTGCAGAAATTGCCATTTACAATCTCTGTATATAGGTACAGTTCCACATTATTCTACTAGATGCCCCTTGGAAACAGGACAAAAAATGAATCTGCAAACTTGGAAACCATTCACGGTTTTACAGGCCTTTGACAGTTGCAAAAGCAAGACACCAGAAAAAAGGCCAAGTTTATTGCATTGGGAAATAAAATGGACATTGCAATTAAAACACTGCATTGAGAGTGTTCGGCCATGCATATATTATGCACCACTAAAGACAATTGTTTTCCTTGCCTTTCTATGATGTAACTTGAGCGAGTGCAATTATAGTTTAATTCATGAAACACTTTTAATTCAGTTTAAATTGGAATCTTTGATCGGATATTTCAATAACTCTAGGTGTGAGACGGTTGTAAGGGGTGTAGTGGAGACCATAAAACAGATTTATTTGGGAGGGATATCTGTTACAGTGGCATGCACTTTAATTAGGAAATCTTTCTTTGCAGAATATGGAAATGTTGGCTGAGTCTCTTTCAATGCAATCATAGAAGTCTCAGAGTAATTCCATATGTGTTATTCCTCAAACCTAACTGTTACTATATTGCATCACTGACTTTATCGCCTCAGTCAGTATATAGTCTGTGAGGGTTTGTCCATCAGATATTCGTACTGATTTTTCCCAGAATCTCAGACGAAAAGCAGAGGCACGTCCGACTGCAATAGGATTTAAAAAGTAAACTTAATTTGAAGCAAATGACAGTACATTGTAAACAGTAACATGGAATGGCTTTTAAACCGAGAGAATCATTGTGGTGTAAGAGGAAATGCCACAAAATTACGGCATACCGGGTGCAATACGTCAAACAGCATAACAATACACATGGGGGGATGATTCATGGAATCTGTGCGCCGAAAAAACGGGATTTGTACGCCATTCTGCCTGCAAATCCCCATTTGTTAAATTTTGATTTGTGGGCAGAATGGCGCACAAATTCCATGAATCAGCCCCATGGATATCTAGTATTGTACCTTTACTATAGTAGTGCCACACACTGTTAGCATAGGTGTCCATAGAGACAGGCAGCAGCATCATGCATGCCAAAACAAAATAATACCACAGACACTAGTGGTGGCTGCAAAAATATGCAAGCAGCACTTCTTGCAGAATGGTGTAATACCAAAGGTTGTTACTAGATGTCCCTGCGGAGCAAGCACAGACCTTCCATATAGACTGCAATACCAAACGTTGTTCATAGAGGTCGTTGCAGAAATTGCCATTTACAATCTCTGTATACAGGTACAGTTCCACATTCTTCTACTAGATGCCCCTTGGAACCAGGACAAAAAATTAATCTGCAAACTTGGAAACCATTCTCGGTTTTACTGGCCTTTTTATGTTTCAAAAGCAAGACACCAGAAAAAGACGAAGTTTATTTGCATGGGAACTAAAACGGACATTGCAATTAAAACACTGCAGTGAGAGTGTTCTGGCATGCATATATGATGCATAACTAAAGACAATTGTTTTCCTTGCCTTTCAATGATGTAACTTGAGCGAGTGTAATTATAGCTTAATTCATGAAACACTTTAAATTCAGTTTAAATTGGAAACTTTGATCAGATATTTCAATAACTGTAGGTTTCAGACGGTTGTAAGGGGTGCAGTGGAGACCATAAAACAAGTTTAATTGGGAGGTATATCTGTTACAGTGGCATGCACTTTAATTAGGAAATCTTTCTTTGCAGAATATGGAAATGTTGGCTGAGTCTCTTTCAATGCAATCATAGAAGTCTCAGAGAAATTCCATATGTGTTATTCCTCAAACGTAACTGTTACTATATTGCATCACTGACTTTATCGTCTCAGTCAGTATATAGTCTGTGAGGGTTTGTCCATCAGATATTCGTACTGATTTTTCCTAGAATCTCAGACGTAAAGCAGAGGCATGTCCGACTGCAATAGGATTTAAAAAGTAAACTTAATTTGAAGCAAATGACAGTACATTGTAAACAGTAACATGGAATGGCTTTTAAACCACGGGAATCTTTGTGGTGTAAGAGGAAATGCCACAAAATTACGGCATACCGGGTGCAATTCGTCAACAGAATAACAATACACATGGGTATCTAGTCTTTTTTACTTTATTATAGTAGTGTCACACACTGTTAGCATAGGTCCCCAAAGAGACAGGCAGCAGCATCATGCATGCCAGAAAAAAATAACACCACAGACACTAGTGGTGGCCGCAAAAATATGCAAGCAGCACTTCTTGCAGACTGTTGTAATACCAAAGGTTGTTACTAGATGTCCATGCGGAGCAAGCACAGAACTTCCATATAGACTGCAATACCAAACGTTGTTCATAGAGGACGGTGCAGAAATTGCCATTTACAATCTCTGTATATAGGTACAGTTCCACATTATTCTACTAGATGCCCTTTGGAACCAGGACAAAAAATGAATCTGCAAATTGGAAACCATTCACGGTTTTACAGGCCTTTGAAAGTTGCAAAAGCAAGACACCAGAAAAAAGGCCAAGTTTATTGGCATGGGAAATAAAATGGACATTGCAATTAAAACACTGCATTGAGAGTGTTCGGGCATGCATATATTATGCACAACTAAAGACAATTGTTTTCCTTGCCTTTCTATGATGTAACTTGAGCGAGTACAATTATAGTTTAATTCATGAAACACTTTTAATTCAGTTTAAATTGGAATCTTTGATCGGATATTTCACTAACTGTAGGTGTAAGACGGTTGTAAGGGGTGTAGTGGAGACCATAAAACAGATTTATTTGGGAGGGATATCTGTTACAGTGGCATGCACTTTAATTAGGAAAACTTTCTTTGCCGAATATGGAAATGTTGGCTGAATCTCTTTCAATGCAATCATAGAAGTCTCAGAGAAATTCCACACGTGTTATTCCTCAAATGTAACTGTTACTATATTGCATCACTGACTTTATCGCCTCAGTCAGTATATAGTCTGTGAGGGTTTGTCCATCAGATATTCGTACTGATTTTTCCCAGAATCTCAGACGTAAAGCAGAGGCACGTCCGACTGCAATAGGATTTAAAAAGTAAACTTAATTTGAAGCAAATGACAGTACATTGTAAACAGTAACATGGAATGACTTTTAAACCGAGAGAATCTTTGTGGTGTAAGAGGAAATGCCACAAAATTACGGCATACCGGGTGCAATACGTCAAACAGCATAACAATACACATGGGGGGATGATTCATGGAATCTGTGCGCCGAAAAAACGGGATTTGTACGCCATTCTGCCTGCAAATCCCCATTTGTTAAATTTTGATTTGTGGGCAGAATGGCGCACACATTCCATGAATCAGCCCCATGGATATCTAGTATTTTACCTTTACTATAGTAGTGACACACACTGTTAGCATAGGTGTCCATAGAGACAGGCATCAGCATCATGCATGCCAAAACAAAATAATACCACAGACACTAGTGGTGGCTGCAAAAATATGCAAGCAGCACTTCGTGCAGAATGGTGTAATACCAAAGGTTGTTACTAGATGTCCCTGCGGAGCAAGCACAGAACTTCCATATAGACTGTAATACCAAACGTTGTTCATAGAGGACGTTGCAGAAATTGCCATTTACAATCTCTGTATACAGGTACAGTTCCACATTCTTCTACTAGATGTCCCTTGGAACCAGGACAAAAAATGAATCTGCAAACTTGGAAACCATTCACAGTTTTACTGGCCTTTTTATGTTTCAAAAGCAAGACACCAGAAAAAAGACCAAGTTTATTGGCATGGGAACTAAAACGGACATTGCAATTAAAACACTGCAGTGAGAGTGTTCTGGCATGCATATATGATGCACAACTAAAGACAATTGTTTTCCTTGCCTTTCAATGATGTAACTTGAGCGAGTGTAATTATAGCTTAATTCATGAAACACTTTAAATTCAGTTTAGATTGGAAACTTTGGTCAGATATTTCGATAACTGTAGCTTTGAGACGGTTGTAAGGGGTGCAGTGGAGACCATAAAACAAGTTTAATTGGGAGGTATATCTGTTACAGTGGCATGCACTTTAATTAGGAAATCTTTCTTTGCAGAATATGGAAATGTTGGCTGAGTCTCTTTCAATGCAATCATAGAAGTCTCAGAGAAATTCCATATGTGTTATTCCTCAAACGTAACTGTTACTATATTGCATCACTGACTTTATCACCTCAGTCAGTATATAGTCTGTGAGGGTTTGTCCATCAGATATTCGTACTGATTTTTCCCAGAATCTCAGACGTAAAGCAGAGGCACGTCCGACTGCAATAGGATTTAAAAAAGTAAACTTAATTTGAAGCAAATGACAGTACATTGTCAACAGTAACATGGAATGGCTTTTAAACCACGGGAATCTTTGTGGTGTAAGAGGAAATGCCACAAAATTACGGCATACCGGGTGCAATTCGTCAACAGCATAACAATACACATGGGTATCTAGTCTTTTTTACTTTATTATAGTAGTGTCACACACTGTTAGCATAGGTCCCCAAAGAGACAGGCAGCAGCATCATGCATGCCAGAAAAAAATAACACCACAGACACTAGTGGTGGCCGTAAAAATATGCAAGCAGCACTTCTTGCAGACTGTTGTAATACCAAAGGTTGTTACTAGATGTCCCTGCGGAGCAAGCACAGAACTTCCATATAAACTGCAATACCAAACGTTGTTCATAGAGGACGTTGCAGAAATTGCCATTTACAATCTCTGTATATAGGTACAGTTCCACATTATTCTACTAGATGCCCCTTGGAAACAGGACAAAAAATGAATCTGCAAACTTGGAAACCATTCACGGTTTTACAGGCCTTTGACAGTTGCAAAAGCAAGACACCAGAAAAAAGGCCAAGTTTATTGCATTGGGAAATAAAATGGACATTGCAATTAAAACACTGCATTGAGAGTGTTCGGCCATGCATATATTATGCACCACTAAAGACAATTGTTTTCCTTGCCTTTCTATGATGTAACTTGAGCGAGTGCAATTATAGTTTAATTCATGAAACACTTTTAATTCAGTTTAAATTGGAATCTTTGATCGGATATTTCAATAACTCTAGGTGTGAGACGGTTGTAAGGGGTGTAGTGGAGACCATAAAACAGATTTATTTGGGAGGGATATCTGTTACAGTGGCATGCACTTTAATTAGGAAATCTTTCTTTGCAGAATATGGAAATGTTGGCTGAGTCTCTTTCAATGCAATCATAGAAATCTCAGAGTAATTCCATATGTGTTATTCCTCAAACGTAACTGTTACTATATTGCATCACTGACTTTATCGCCTCAGTCAGTATATAGTCTGTGAGGGTTTGTCCATCAGATATTCGTACTGATTTTTCCCAGAATCTCAGACGAAAAGCAGAGGCACGTCCGACTGCAGTAGGATTTAAAAAGTAAACTTAATTTGAAGCAAAAGACAGTACATTGTAAACAGTAACATGGAATGGCTTTTAAACCGAGAGAATCATTGTGGTGTAAGAGGAAATGCCACAAAATTACGGCATACCGGGTGCAATACGTCAAAGAGCATAACAATACACATGGGGGGATGATTCATGGAATCTGTGCGCCGAAAAAACGGGATTTGTACGCCATTCTGCCTGCAAATCCCCATTTGTTAAATTTTGATTTGTGGGCAGAATGGCGCACAAATTCCATGAATCAGCCCCATGGATATCTAGTATTGTACCTTTACTATAGTAGTGCCACACACTGTTAGCATAGGTGTCCATAGAGACAGGCAGCAGCATCATGCATGCCAAAACAAAATAATACCACAGACACTAGTGGTGGCTGCAAAAATATGCAAGCAGCACGTCTTGCAGAATGGTGTAATACCAAAGGTTGTTACTAGATGTCCCTGCGGAGCAAGCACAGACCTTCCATATAGACTGCAATACCAAACGTTGTTCATAGAGGTCGTTGCAGAAATTGCAATTTACAATCTCTGTATACAGGTACAGTTCCACATTCTTCTGCTAGAAGCCCCTTGGAACCAGGACAAAAAATTAATCTGCAAACTTGGAAACCATTCTCGGTTTTACTGGCCTTTTTATGTTTCAAAAGCAAGACACCAGAAAAAGACCAAGTTTATTGGCATGGGAACTAAAACGGACATTGCAATTAAAACACTGCAGTGAGAGTGTTCTGGCATGCATATATGATGCACAACTAAAGACAATTGTTTTCCTTGCCTTTCAATGATGTAACTTGAGCGAGTGTAATTATAGCTTAATTCATGAAACACTTTAAATTCAGTTTAAATTGGAAACTTTGATCAGATATTTCAATAACTGTAGCTTTGAGACCGTAGTAAGGGGTGCAGTGGAGACCATAAAACAAGTTTAATTGGGAGGTATATCTGTTACAGTGGCATGCACTTTAATTAGGAAATCTTTCTTTGCAGAATATGGAAATGTTGGCTGAGTCTCTTTCAATGCAATCATAGAAGTCTCAGAGAAATTCCATATGTGTTATTCCTCAAACGTAACTGTTACTATATTGCATCACTGACTTTATCGCCTCAGTCAGTATATAGTCTGTGAGGGTTTGTCCATCAGATATTCGTACTGATTTTTCCCAGAATCTCAGACGAAAAGCAGAGGCACGTCCGACTGCAATAGGATTTAAAAAGTAAACTTAATTTGAAGCAAATGACAGTACATTGTAAACAGTAACATGGAATGGCTTTTAAACCGAGAGAATCTTTGTGGTGTAAGAGGAAATGCCACAAAATTACGGCATACCGGGTGCAATACGTCAAACAGCATAACAATACACATGGGGGGATGATTCGTGGAATCTGTGCGCCGAAAAAACGGGATTTGTACGCCATTCTGCCTGCAAATCCCCATTTATTAAATTTTGATTTGTGGGCAGAATGGTGCACAAATTCCATGAATCAGCCCCATCGATATCTAGTATTTTACCTTTACTATAGTAGTGCCACACACTGTTAGCATAGGTGTCCATAGAGACAGGCAGCAGCATCATGCATGCCAAAACAAAATAATACCACAGACACTAGTGGTGGCTGCAAAAATATGCAAGCAGCACTTCTTGCAGAATGGTGTAATACCAAAGGTTGTTACTAGATGTCGCTGCGGAGCAAGCACAGAACTTCCATATAGACTGCAATACCAAACGTTGTTCATAGAGGTCGTTGCAGAAATTGCCATTTACAATCTCTGTATACAGGTACAGTTCCACATTCTTCTACTAGATGCCCCTTGGAACCAGGACAAAAAATTAATCTGCAAACTTGGAAACCATTCTCGGTTTTACTGGCCTTTTTATGTTTCAAAAGCAAGACGCCAGAAAAAGACCAAGTTTGTTGGCATGGGAACTAAAACGGACATTGCAATTAAAACACTGCAGTGAGAGTGTTCTGGCATGCATATATGATGCACAACTAAAGACAATTGTTTTCCTTGCCTGTCAATGATGTTATTTGAGCGAGTGTAATTATAGCTTAATTCATGAAACACTTTAAATTCAGTTTAAATTGGAAACTTTGATCAGATATTTCAATAACTGTAGGTTTCAGACGGTTGTAAGGGGTGCAGTGGAGACCATAAAACAGATTTATTTGGGAGGGATATCTGTTACAGTGGCATGCACTTTAATTAGGAAATCTTTCTTTGCCGAATATGGAAATGTTGCCTGAGTATCTTTCAATGCAATCATAGAAGTCTCAGAGAAATTCCACATGTGTTATTCCTCAAACGTAACTGTTACTATATTGCATCACTGACTTTATTTTTATTAATTAGGAAATCTTTCTTTGCCGAATATGGAAATGTTGCCTGAGTATCTTTCAATGCAATCATAGAAGTCTCAGAGAAATTCCACATGTGTTATTCCTCAAACGTAACTGTTACTTTATTGCATCACTGACTTTATCGCCTCAGTCAGTATATAGTCTGTGAGGGTTTGTCCATCAGATATTCGTACTGATTTTTCCCAGAATCTCAGACGTAAAGCAGAGGCACGTCCGACTGCAATAGGATTTAAAAAGTAAACTTAATTTGAAGCAAATGACAGTACATTGTAAACAGTAACATGGAATGACTTTTAAACCGAGAGAATCTTTGTGGTGTAAGAGGAAATGCCACAAAATTACGGCATACCGGGTGCAATACATCAAACAGCATAACAATACACATGGGGGGATGATTCATGGAATCTGTGCGCTGAAAAAACGGGATTTGTACGCCATTCTGCCTGCAAATCCCCATTTGTTGAATTTTGATTTGTGGGCAGAATGGCGCACAAATTCCATGAATCAGCCCCATGGATATCTAGTATTTTACCTTTACTATAGTAGTGACACACACTGTTAGCATAGGTGTCCATAGAGACAGGCATCAGCATCATGCATGCCAAAACAAAATAATACCACAGACACTAGTGGTGGCTGCAAAAATATGCAAGCAGCACTTCTTGCAGAATGATGTAATACCAAAGGTTCTTACTAGATGTCCCTGCGGAGCAAGCACAGAACTTCCATATAGACTGTAATACCAAACGTTGTTCATAGAGGACGTTGCAGAAATTTCCATTTACAATCTCTGTATACAGGTACAGTTCCACATTCTTCTACTAGATGCCCCTTGGAACCAGGACAAAAAATGAATCTGCAAACTTGGAAACCATTCACGGTTTTACTGGCCTTTTTATGTTTCAAAAGCAAGACACCAGAAAAAAGACCAAGTTTATTGGCATGGGAACTGAAACGGACATTGCAATTAAAACACTGCAGTGAGAGTGTTCTGGCATGCATATATGATGCACAACTAAAGACAATTGTTTCCCTTGCCTTTCAATGATGTAACTTGAGCGAGTGTAATTATAGCTTAATTCATGAAACACTTTAAATTCAGTTTAAATTGGAAACTTTGATCAGATATTTCAATAACTGTAGCTTTGAGACGGTTGTAAGGGGTGCAGTGGAGACCATAAAACAAGTTTAATTGGGAGTTATATCTGTTACAGTGGCATGCACTTTAATTAGGAAATCTTTCTTTGCAGAATATGGAAATGTTGGCTGAGTCTCTTTCAATGCAATCATAGAAGTCTCAGAGAAATTCCATATGTGTTATTCCTCAAACGTAACTGTTACTATATTGCATCACTGACTTTATCACCTCAGTCAGTATATAGTCTGTGAGGGTTTGTCCATCAGATATTCGTACTGATTTTTCCCAGAATCTCAGACGTAAAGCAGAGGCACGTCCGACTGCAATAGGATTTAAAAAGTAAACTTAATTTGAAGCAAATGACAGTACATTGTAAACAGTAACATGGAATGGCTTTTAAACCACGGGAATCTTTGTGGTGTAAGAGGAAATGCCACAAAATTACAGCATACCGGGTGCAAATTGTCAACAGCATAACAATACACATGGGTATCTAGTCTTTTTTACTTTATTATAGTAGTGTCACACACTGTTAGCATAGGTCCCCAAAGAGACAGGCAGCAGCATCATGCATGCCAGAAAAAAATAATACCACAGACACTAGTGGTGGCCGCAAAAATATGCAAGCAGCACTTCTTGCAGACTGTTGTAATACCAAAGGTTGTTACTAGATGTCCATGCGGAGCAAGCACAGAACTTCCATATAGACTACAATACCAAACGTTGTTCATAGAGGACGTTGCAGAAATTGCCATTTACAATCTCTGTATATAGGTACAGTTCCACATTATTCTACTAGATGCCCCTTGGAACCAGGACAAAAAATGAATCTGCAAACTTGGAAACCATTCACGGTTTTACAGGCCTTTGAAAGTTGCAAAAGCAAGACACCAGAAAAAAGGCCAAGTTTATTGGCATGGGAAATAAAATGGACATTGCAATTAAAACACTGCATTGAGAGTGTTCGGGCATGCATATATTATGCACAACTAAAGACAATTGTTTTCCTTGCCTTTCTATGATGTAACTTGAGCGAGTGCAATCATAGTTTAATTCATGAAACACTTTTAATTCAGTTTAAATTGGAATCTTTGATCGGATATTTCAATAACTGTAGGTGTGAGATGGTTGTAAGGGGTGTAGTGGAGACCATAAAACAGATTTATTTGGGAGGGATATCTGTTACAGTGGCATGCACTTTAATTAGGAAATCTTTGTTTGCCGAATATGGAAATGTTGGCTGAGTATCTTTCAATGCAATCATAGAAGTCTCAGAGAAATTCCACATGTGATATCCCTCAAACGTAACTGTTACTATATTGCATCACTGACTTTATCGCCTCAGTCAGTATATAGTCTGTGAGGGTTTGTCCATCAGATATTCGTACTGATTTTTCCCAGAATCTCAGACGTAAAGCAGAGACACGTCCGACTGCAATAGGATTTAAAAAGTAAACTTAATTTGAAGCAAATGACAGTACATTGTAAACAGTAACATGGAATGACTTTTAAACCGAGAGAATCTTTGTGGTGTAAGAGGAAATGCCACAAATTTACGGCATACCGGGTGCAATACGTCAAACAGCATAACAATACACATGGGGGGATGATTCATGGAATCTGTGTGCCGAAAAAACGGGATTTGTACGCCATTCTGTCTGCAAATCCCCATTTGTGAAATTTTGATTTGTGGGCAGAATGGCGCACAAATTCCATGAATCAGCCCCATGGATATCTAGTATTTTACCTTTACTATAGTAGTGACACACACTGTTAGCATAGGTGTCCATAGAGACAGGCATCAGCATCATGCATGCCAAAACAAAATAATACCACAGACACTAGTGGTGGCTGCAAAAATATGCAAGCAGCACTTCTTGCAGAATGGTGTAATACCAAAAGTTGTTACTAGATGTCCCTGCGGAGCAAGCACAGATCTTCCATATAGACTGCAATACCAAACGTTGTTCATAGAGGTCTTTGCAGAAATTGCCATTTACAATCTCTGTATATAGGTACAGTTCCACATTCTTCTACTAGATGCCCCTTGGAACCAGGACAAAAAATGAATCTGCAAACTTGGAAACCATTCACGGTTTTACTGGCCTTTTTATGTTTCAAAAGCAAGACACCAAAAAATAACCAAGTTTATTGGCATAGGAACTAAAACGGACATTTCAATTAAAACACTGCAGTGAGAGTGTTCTGGCATGCATATATGATGCACAACTAAAGACAATTGTTTTCCTTACCTTTCAATGATGTAAGTTGAGCGAGTGTAATTATAGCTTAATTCATGAAACACTTTAAATTCAGTTTAAATTGGAAACTTTGATCAGATATTTCAATAACTGTAGCTTTGAGACGGTTGTAAGGGGTGCAGTGGAGACCATAAAACAAGTTTAATTGGGAGGTATATCTGTTACAGTGGCATGCATTTAATTAGGAAATCTTTCTTTGCAGAATAATGAAATGTTGGCTGAGTCTCTTTCAATGCAATCATAGAAGTCTCAGAGAAATTCCATATGTGTTATTCCTCAAACGTAACTGTTACTATATTGCATCACTGACTTTATCGCCTCAGTCAGTATATAGTCTGTGAGGGTTTGTCCATCAGATATTCGTACTGATTTTTCCTAGAATCTCAGACGTAAAGCAGAGGCACGTCCGACTGCAATAGGATTTAAAAAGTAAACTTAATTTGATGCAAATGGCAGTACATTGTAAACAGTAACATGGAATGGCTTTTAAACCGAGAGAATCTTTGTGGTGTAAGAGGAAATGAAACAAAATTACGGCATACCGGGTGCAATTCGTCAACATCATAACAATACACATGGGTATCTAGTCTTTTTTACTTTATTATAGTAGTATAGTAGTGTCACACACGGTTAGCATAGGTCCCCAAAGAGACAGGCAGCAGCATCATGCATGCCAAAAAAAAATAACACCACAGACACTAGTGGTGGCCCCAAAAATATGCAAGCAGCACTTCTTGCAGACTGTTGTAATACCAAAGATTGTTACTAGATGTCCATGCGGAGCAAGCACAGAACTTCCATATAGACTGCAATACCAAACGTTGTTCATAGAGGACGTTGCAGAAATTGCCATTTACAATCTCTGTATATAGGTACAGTTCCACATTATTCTACTAGATGCCCCTTGGAACCAGGACAAAAAATGAATCTGCAAACTTGGAAACCATTCACGGTTTTACAGGCCTTTGAAAGTTGCAAAAGCAAGACACCAGAAAAAAGGCCAAGTTTATTGGCATGGGAAATAAAATGGACATTGCAATTAAAACACTGCATTGAGAGTGTTCGGGCATGCATATATTATGCACATCTAAAGACAATTGTTTTCCTTGCCTTTCTATGATGTAACTTGAGCGAGTGCAATCATAGTTTAATTCATGAAACACTTTTAATTCAGTTTAAATTGGAATCTTTGATCGGATATTTCAATAACTGTAGGTGTGAGATGGTTGTAAGGGGTGTAGTGGAGACCATAAAACAGATTTATTTGGGAGGGATATCTGTTACAGTGGCATGCACTTTAGTTAGGAAATCTTTCTTTGCCGAATATGGAAATGTTGGCTGAGTATCTTTCAATGCAATCATAGAAGTCTCAGAGAAATTCCACATGTGTTATTCCTCAAACGTAACTGTTACTATATTGCATCACTGACTTTATCGCCTCAGTCAGTATATAGTCTGTGAGGGTTTGTCCATCAGATATTCGTACTGATTTTTCCCAGAATCTCAGACGTAAATCAGAGGCACGTCCGACTGCAATAGGATTTAAAAAGTAAACTTAATTTGAAGCAAATGACAGTACATTGTAAACAGTAACATGGAATGGCTTTTAAACCACGGGAATCTTTGTGGTGTAAGAGGAAATGCCACAAAATTACGGCATACCGGGTGCAATACCTCAAACAGCATAACAATACACATGGGGGGATGATTCATGGAATCTGTGCGCCGAAAAAACGGGATTTGTACGCCATTCTGCCTGCAAATCCCCATTTGTTAAATTTTGATTTGTGGGCAGAATGCCGCTCAAATTCCATGAATCAGCCCCATGGATAGCTAGTATTTTACCTTTACTATAGTAGTGCCACACACTGTTAGCATAGGTGTCCATAGAGACGGGCATCAGCATCATGCATGCCAAAACAAAATAATACCACAGACACTAGTGGTGGCTGCAAAAATATGCAAGCAGCACTTCTTGCAGAATGGTGTAATACCAAAGGTTCTTACTAGATGTCCCTGCGGAGCAAGCACAGAACTTCCATATAGACTGCAATACCAAACGTTGTTCATAGAGGACGTTGCAGAAATTGCCATTTACAGTCTCTGTGTACAGGTACAGTTCCACATTCTTCTACTAGATGCCCCTTGGAACCAGGACAAAAAATGAATCTGCAAACTTGGAAACCATTCACGGCTTTACTGGCCTTTTTATGTTTCAAAAGCAAGACACCAGAAAAAAGACCTAGTTTATTGGCATGGGAACTAAAACGGACATTGCAATTAAAACACTGCAGTGAGAGTGTTCTGGCATGCATATATGATGCACAACTAAAGACAATTGTTTTACTTGCCTTTCAGCGAGTGTAATTATAGCTTAATTCATGAAAAACTTTAAATTCAGTTTAAATTGGAAACTTTGATCAGATATTTCAATAACTGTAGGTTTGAGACGGTTGTAAGGGGTGCCGTGGAGACCATAAAACAAGTTTAATTGGGAGGTATATCTGTTACAGTGGCATGCACTTTAATTAGGAAATCTTTCTTTGCAGAATATGGAAATGTTGGCTGAGTCTCTTTCAATGCAATCATAGAAGTCTCAGAGAAATTCCATATGTGTTATTCCTCAAACGTAACTGTTACTATATTGCATCACTGACTTTATCGCTTCAGTCAGTATATAGTCTGTGAGGGTTTGTCCATCAGATATTCGTACTGATTTTTCCCAGAATCTCGGACGTAAAGCAGAGGCACGTCCGACTGCAATAGGATTTAAAAAGTAAACTTAATTTGAAGCAAATGACAGTACAATGTAAACAGTAACATGGAATGGCTTTTAAACCGAGAGAATCTTTGTGGTGTTAGAGGAAATGCCACAAAATTACCGCATACCGGGTGCAATACGTCAAACAGCATAACAATACACATGGGGAGATGATTCATGGAATCTGTGCGCTGAAAAAACGGGATTTGTACGCCATTCTGCCTGCAAATCCCCATTTGTTAAATTTGGATTTGTGGGCAGAATGGCGCACAAATTCCATTAATCAGCCCCATGGATATCTAGTATTTTACCTTTACTATAGTAGTGCCACACACTGTTAGCATAGGTGTCCATAGAGACAGGCAGCAGCATCATGCATGCCAAAACAAAATAATACCACAGACACTAGTGGTGGCTGCAAAAATATGCAAGCAGCACTTCTTGCAGAATGGTGTAATACCAAAAGTTGTTACTAGATGTCCCTGCGGAGCAAGCACAGAACTTCCATATAGACTGCAATACCAAACGTTGTTCATAGAGGACGTTGCAGAAATTGCCATTTACAATCTCTGTATACAGGTACAGTTCCACATTCTTCTACTAGATGCCCCTTGGAACCAGGACAAAAAATGAATCTGCAAACCTGGAAACCATTCACGGTTTTACTGGCCTTTTTATGTTTCAAAAGCAAGACACCAAAAAATAACCAAGTTTATTGGCATGGGAACTAAAACGGACATTTCAATTAAAACACTGCAGTGAGAGTGTTCTGGCATGCATATATGATGCACAACTAAAGACAATTGTTTTCCTTGCCTTTCAATGATGTAACTTGAGCTAGTGTAATTATAGCTTAATTCATGAAACACTTTAAATTCAGTTTAAATTGGAATCTTTGATCGGATATTTCAATAACTGTAGGTGTGAGACGGTTGTAAGGGGTGCAGTGTAGACAATAAAACAAGTTTAATTGGGAGGTATATCTGTTACAGTGGCATGCACTTTAATTAGGAAATCTTTCTTTGCAGAATATGGAAATGTTGGCTGAGTCTCTTTCAATGCAATCATAGAAGTCTCAGAGAAATTCCATATGTGTTATTCCTCAAACGTAACTGTTACTATATTGCATCACTGACTTTATCGCCTCAGTCAGTATATAGTCTGTGAGGGTTTGTCCATCAGATATTCGTACTGATTTTTCCCAGAATCTCAGACGTAAAGCAGAGGCACGTCCGACTGCAGTAGGATTTAAAAAGTAAACTTAATTTGAAGCAAATGACAGTACATTGTAAACAGTAACATGGAATGGCTTTTAAACAACGGGAATCTTTGTGGTGTAAGAGGAAATGCCACAAAATTACGACATACCAGGTGCAATTCGTCAACAGCATAACAATACACATGGGTATCTAGTCTTTTTTACTTTATTATAGTAGTGTCACACACTGTTAGCATAGGTCCCAAAAGAAACAGGCAGCAGCATCATGCATGCCAGAAAAAAATAACACCACAGACACTAGTGGTGGCCGCAAAAATATGCAAGCAGCACTTCTTGCAGATTGTTGTAATACCAAAGGTTGTTACTAGATGTCCCTGCGGAGCAAGCACAGAAATTCCATATAGACTGCAATACCAAACGTTGTTCATAGAGGACGTTGCAGAAATTGCCATTTACAATCTCTGTATATAGGTACAGTTCCACATTATTCTACTAGATGCCCCTTGGAACCAGGACAAAAAATTAATCTGCAAACTTGGAAACCATTCACGGTTTTACAGGCCTTTGACAGTTGCAAAAGCAGGACACCAGAAAAAAGGCCTAGTTTATTGCATTGGGAAATAAAATGGACATTACAATTAAAACACTGCATTGAGAGTGTTCGGGCATGCATATATTATGCACCACTAAAGACAATTGTTTTCCTTGCCTTTCTATGATGTAACTTGAGCGAGTGCAATTATAGTTTAATTCATGAAACACTTTTAATTCAGTTTAAATTGGAATTTTTGATCGGATATTTCAATAACTGTAGGTGTGAGACGGTTGTAAGTGGTGTAGTGGAGACCATAAAACAGATTTATTTGGGAGGGATATCTGTTACAGTGGCATGCACTTTAATTAGGAAATCTTTCTTTGCCGAATATGGAAATGTTGGCTGAGTCTCTTTCAATGCAATCATAGAAGTCACAGAGAAATTCCATATGTGTTATTCCTCAAACGTAACTGTTACTATATTGCATCACTGACTTTATCGCCTCAGTCAGTATATAGTCTGTGAGGGTTTGTCCATCAGATATTCGTACTGATTTTTCCTAGAATCTCAGACGTAAAGCAGAGGCACGTCCGACTGCAATAGGATTTAAAAAGTAAACTTAATTTGAAGCAAATGACAGTACATTGTAAACAGTAACATGTAATGGCTTTTAAACCACGGGAATCTTTGTGGTGTAAGAGGAAATGAAACAAAATTACGGCATACCGGGTGCAATTCGTCAACAGCATAGCAATACACATGGGTATCTAGTCTTTTTTACTTTATTATAGTAGTATAGTAGTGTCACACACGGTTAGCATAGGTCCCCAAAGAGACAGGCAGGAGCATCATGCATGCCAAAAAGAATAACACCACAGACACTAGTGGTGGCCGCAAAAATATGCAAGCAGCACTTCTTGCAGACTGTTGTAATACCAAAGGTTGTTACTAGATGTCCATGCGGAGCAAGCACAGAACTTCCATATAGACTGCAATACCAAACGTTGTTCATAGAGGACGTTGCAGAAATTGCCATTTACAATCTCTGTATATAGGTACAGTTCCACATTATTCTACTAGATGCCCCTTGGAACCAGGACAAAAAATGAATCTGCAAACTTGGAAACCATTCACGGTTTTACAGGCCTTTGACAGTTGCAAAAGCAAGACACCAGAAAAAAGGCCAAGTTTATTGGCATGGGAAATAAAATGGACATTGCAATTAAAGCACTGCATTGAGAGTGTTCGGGCATGCACATATTATGCACCACTAAAGACAATTGTTTTCCTTGCCTTTCTATGATGTAACTTGAGCGAGTGCAATTATAGTTTAATTCATGAAACACTTTTAATTCAGTTTAAATTGGAATTTTTGATCGGATATTTCAATAACTGTAGGTGTGAGACGGTTGTAAGGGGTGTAGTGGAGACCATAAAACAGATTTATTTGGGAGGGATATCTGTTACAGTGGCATGCACTTTAATTAGGAAATCTTTCTTTGCCGAATATGGAAATGTTGGCTGAGTCTCTTTCAATGCAATCATAGAAGTCACAGAGAAATTCCATATGTGTTATTCCTCAAATGTAACTGTTACTATATTGCATCACTGACTTTATCGCCTCAGTCAGTATATAGTTTGTGAGGGTTTGTCCATCAGATATTCGTACTGATTTTTCCCAGAATCTCAGACGTAAAGCAGAGGCACGTCCGACTGCAATAGGATTTAAAAAGTAAACTTAATTTGAAGCAAATGACAGTACATTGTAAACAGTAACATGGAATGGCTTTTAAACCGAGAGTATGTTTGTGGTGTAAGAGGAAATGCCACAAAATTACGGCATACCGGGTGCAATACGTCAAACAGCATAACAATACACATGGGGGGATGATTCATGGAATCTGTGCGCCGAAAAAACGGGATTTGTACGCCATTCTGCCTGCAAATCCCCATTTGTTAAATTTTGATTTGTGGGCAGATTGGCGCACAAATTCCATGAATCAGCCCCATGGATATCTAGTATTTTACCTTTACTATAGTAGTGCCACACACTGTTAGCATAGGTGTCCATAGAGACGGGCATCAGCATCATGCATGCCAAAACAAAATAATACCACAGACACTAGTGGTGGCTGCAAAAATATGCAAGCAGCACTTCTTGCAGAATGGTGTAATACCAAAGGTTCTTACTAGATGTCCCTGCGGAGCAAGCACAGAACTTCCATATAGACTGCAATACCAAACGTTGTTCATAGAGGACGTTGCAGAAATTGCCATTTACAGTCTCTGTATACAGGTACAGTTCCACATTCTTCTACTAGATGCCCCTTGGAACCAGGACAAAAAATGAATCTGCAAACTTGGAAACCATTCACGGCTTTACTGGCCTTTTTATGTTTCAAAAGCAAGACACCAGAAAAAAGACCTAGTTTATTGGCATGGGAACTAAAACGGACATTGCAATTAAAACACTGCAGTGAGAGTGTTCTGGCATGCATATATGATGCACAACTAAAGACAATTGTTTTCCTTGCCTTTCAATGATGTAACTTGAGCGAGTGTAATTATAGCTTAATTCATGAAACACTTTAAATTCAGTTTAAATTGGAAACTTTGATCAGATATTTCAATAACTATAGGTTTGAGACGGTTGTAAGGGGTGCCGTGGAGACCATAAAACAAGTTTAATTGGGAGGTATATCTGTTACAGTGGCATGCACTTTAATTAGGAAATCTTTCTTTGCAGAATATGGAAATGTTGGCTGAGTCTCTTTCAATGCAATCATAGAAGTCTCAGAGAAATTCCATATGTGTTATTCCTCAAACGTAACTGTTACTATATTGCATCACTGACTTTATCGCCTCAGTCAGTATATAGTCTGTGAGGGTTTGTCCATCAGATATTCGTACTGATTTTTCCCAGAATCTCAGACGTAAAGCAGAGGCACGTCCGACTGCAATAGGATTTAAAAAGTAAACTTAATTTGAATCAAATGACAGTATAATGTAAACAGTAACATGGAATGGCTTTTAAACCGAGAGAATCTTTGTGGTGTAAGAGGAAATGCCACAAAATTACGGCATACCGGGTGCAATACGTCAAACAGCATAACAATACACATGGGGAGATGATTCATGGAATCTGTGCGCCGAAAAAACGGGATTTGTACGCCATTCTGCCTGCAAATCCCCATTTGTTAAATTTGGATTTGTGGGCAGAATGGCGCACAAATTCCATGAATCAGCCCCATGGATATCTAGTATTTTACCTTTACTATAGTAGTGCCACACACTGTTAGCATAGGTGTCCATAGAGACAGGCAGCAGCATCATGCATGCCAAAACAAAATAATACCACAGACACCAGTGGTGGCTGCAAAAATATGCAAGAAGCACTTCTTGCAGAATGGTGTAATACCAAAAGTTGTTACTAGATGTCCCTGCGGAGCAAGCACAGAACTTCCATATAGACTGCAATACCAAACGTTGTTCATAGAGGACGTTGCAGAAATTGCCATTTACAATCTCTGTATACAGGTACAGTTCCACATTCTTCTACTAGATGCCCCTTGGAACCAGGACAAAAAATGAATCTGCAAACTTGGAAACCATTCACGGTTTTACTGGCCTTTTTATGTTTCAAAAGCAAGACACCAGAAAAAAGACCTAGTTTATTGGCATGGGAACTAAAACGGACATTGCAATTAAAACACTGCAGTGAGAGTGTTCTGGCATGCATATATGATGCACAACTAAAGACAATTGTTTTCCTTGCCTTTCAATGATGTAACTTGAGCTAGTGTAATTATAGCTTAATTCATGAAACACTTTAAATTCAGTTTAAATTAGAAACTTTGATCAGATATTTCAATAACTGTAGGTTTAAGACGGTTGTAAGGGGTGTAGTGGAGACCATAAAACAGATTTATTTGGGAGGGATATCTGTTACAGTGGCATGCACTTTAATTAGGAAATCTTTCTTTGCAGAATATGGAAATGTTGGCTGAGTCTCTTTCAATGCAATCATAGAAGTCTCAGAGAAATTCCATATGTGCTATTCCTCAAACGTAACTGTTACTATATCGCATCACTGACTTTATCGCCTCAGTCAGTATATAGTCTGTGAGGGTTTGTCCATCAGATATTCGTACTGATTTTTCCCAGAATCTCAGACGTAAAGCAGAGGCACGTCCGACTGCAATAGGATTTAAAAAGTAAACTTAATTTGAAGCAAATGACAGTACATTGTAAACAGTAACATGGAATGGCTTTTAAACAACGGGAATCTTTGTGGTGTAAGAGGAAATGCCACAAAATTACGGCATACCAGGTGCAATTCGTCAACAGCATAACAATACACATGGGTATCTAGTCTGTTTTACTTTATTATAGTAGTGTCACACACTGTTAGCATAGGTCGCCAAAGAAACAGGCAGCAGCATCATGCATGCCAGAAAAAAATAACACCACAGACACTAGTGGTGGCCGCAAAAATATGCAAGCAGCACTTCTTGCAGATTGTTGTAATACCAAAGGTTGTTACTAGATGTCCCTGCGGAGCAAGCACAGAAATTCCATATAGACTGCAATACCAAACGTTGTTCATAGAGGACGTTGCAGAAATTGCCATTTACAATCTCTGTATATAGGTACAGTTCCACATTATTCTACTAGATGCCCCTTGGAACCAGGACAAAAAATGAATCTGCAAACTTGGAAACCATTCACGGTTTTAGAGGCCTTTGACAGTTGCAAAAGCAGGACACCAGAAAAAAGGCCAAGTTTATTGCATTGGGAAATAAAATGGACATTGCAATTAAAACACTGCATTGAGAGTGTTCGGGCATGCATATATTATGCACCACTAAAGACAATTGTTTTCCTTGCCTTTCTATGATGTAACTTGAGCGAGTGCAATTATAGTTTAATTCATGAAACACTTTTAATTCAGTTTAAATTGGAATCTTTGATCGGATATTTCAATAACTGTAGGTGTGAGACGGTTGTAAGGGGTGTAGTGGAGACCATAAAACAGATTAATTTGGGAGGGATATCTGTTACAGTGGCATGCACTTTAATTAGGAAATCTTTCTTTGCAGAATATGGAAATGTTGGCTGAGTCTCTTTCAATGCAATCATAGAAGTCTCAGAGAAATTCCATATGTGTTATACCTCAAACGTAACTGTTACTATATTGCATCACTGACTTTATCGCCTCAGTCAGTATATAGTCTGTGAGGGTTTGTCCATCAGATATTCGTACTGATTTTTCCCAGAATCTCAGACGTAAAGCAGAGGCACGTCCGACTGCAATAGGATTTAAAAAGTAAACTTAATTTGAAGCAAATTACAGTACATTGTAAACAGTAACATGGAATGGCTCTTAAACCACGGGAATCTTTGTGGTGTAAGAGGAAATGCCACAAAATTATGGCATACCGGGTGCAATTCGTCAACAGCATAACAATACACATGGGTATCTAGTTTTTTTTACTTTATTATAGTAGTATAGTAGTGTCACACACTGTTACCATAGGTCCCCAAAGAGACAGGCAGCAGCATCATGCATGCCAGAAAAAAATAACACCACAGACACTAGTGGTGGCCGCAAAAATATGCAAGCAGCACTTCTTGCAGACTGTTGTAATACCAAAGGTTGTTACTAGATGTCCATGCGGAGCAAGCACAGAACTTCCATATAG
Organism: Ambystoma mexicanum; assembly: GCF_040938575.1. Classification (NCBI taxonomy): domain Eukaryota; kingdom Metazoa; phylum Chordata; class Amphibia; order Caudata; family Ambystomatidae; genus Ambystoma; species Ambystoma mexicanum. The sequence goes on from NW_027182470.1 coordinate 1,579,843, forward strand.
ACTGCAATACCAAACGTTGTTCATAGAGGACGTTGCAGAAATTGCCATTTACAATCTCTGTATACAGGTACAGTTCCACATTCTTCTACTAGATGCCCCTTGGAACCAGGACAAAAAATGAATCTGCAAACTTGGAAACCATTCACGGTTTTACTGGCCTTTTTATGTTTCAAAAGCAAGACACCAGAAAAAAGACCTAGTTTATTGGCATGGGAACTAAAACGGACATTTCAATTAAAACACTGCAGTGAGAGTGTTCTGGCATGCATATATGATGCACAACTAAAGACAATTGTTTTCCTTGCCTTTCAATGATGTAACTTGAGCTAGTGTAATTATAGCTTAATTCATGAAACACTTTAAATTCAGTTTAAATTAGAAACTTTGATCAGATATTTCAATAACTGTAGGTTTAAGACGGTTGTAAGGGGTGTAGTGGAGACCATAAAACAGATTTATTTGGGAGGGATATCTGTTACAGTGGCATGCACTTTAATTAGGAAATCTTTCTTTGCAGAATATGGAAATGTTGGCTGAGTCTCTTTCAATGCAATCATAGAAGTCTCAGAGAAATTCCATATGTGCTATTCCTCAAACGTAACTGTTACTATATCGCATCACTGACTTTATCGCCTCAGTCAGTATATAGTCTGTGAGGGTTTGTCCATCAGATATTCGTACTGATTTTTCCCAGAATCTCAGACGTAAAGCAGAGGCACGTCCGACTGCAATAGGATTTAAAAAGTAAACTTAATTTGAAGCAAATGACAGTACATTGTAAACAGTAACATGGAATGGCTTTTAAACAACGGGAATCTTTGTGGTGTAAGAGGAAATGCCACAAAATTACGGCATACCAGGTGCAATTCGTCAACAGCATAACAATACACATGGGTATCTAGTCTGTTTTACTTTATTATAGTAGTGTCACACACTGTTAGCATAGGTCGCCAAAGAAACAGGCAGCAGCATCATGCATGCCAGAAAAAAATAACACCACAGACACTAGTGGTGGCCGCAAAAATATGCAAGCAGCACTTCTTGCAGATTGTTGTAATACCAAAGGTTGTTACTAGATGTCCCTGCGGAGCAAGCACAGAAATTCCATATAGACTGCAATACCAAACGTTGTTCATAGAGGACGTTGCAGAAATTGCCATTTACAATCTCTGTATATAGGTACAGTTCCACATTATTCTACTAGATGCCCCTTGGAACCAGGACAAAAAATGAATCTGCAAACTTGGAAACCATTCACGGTTTTAGAGGCCTTTGACAGTTGCAAAAGCAGGACACCAGAAAAAAGGCCAAGTTTATTGCATTGGGAAATAAAATGGACATTGCAATTAAAACACTGCATTGAGAGTGTTCGGGCATGCATATATTATGCACCACTAAAGACAATTGTTTTCCTTGCCTTTCTATGATGTAACTTGAGCGAGTGCAATTATAGTTTAATTCATGAAACACTTTTAATTCAGTTTAAATTGGAATCTTTGATCGGATATTTCAATAACTGTAGGTGTGAGACGGTTGTAAGGGGTGTAGTGGAGACCATAAAACAGATTAATTTGGGAGGGATATCTGTTACAGTGGCATGCACTTTAATTAGGAAATCTTTCTTTGCAGAATATGGAAATGTTGGCTGAGTCTCTTTCAATGCAATCATAGAAGTCTCAGAGAAATTCCATATGTGTTATACCTCAAACGTAACTGTTACTATATTGCATCACTGACTTTATCGCCTCAGTCAGTATATAGTCTGTGAGGGTTTGTCCATCAGATATTCGTACTGATTTTTCCCAGAATCTCAGACGTAAAGCAGAGGCACGTCCGACTGCAATAGGATTTAAAAAGTAAACTTAATTTGAAGCAAATTACAGTACATTGTAAACAGTAACATGGAATGGCTCTTAAACCACGGGAATCTTTGTGGTGTAAGAGGAAATGCCACAAAATTATGGCATACCGGGTGCAATTCGTCAACAGCATAACAATACACATGGGTATCTAGTTTTTTTTACTTTATTATAGTAGTATAGTAGTGTCACACACTGTTACCATAGGTCCCCAAAGAGACAGGCAGCAGCATCATGCATGCCAGAAAAAAATAACACCACAGACACTAGTGGTGGCCGCAAAAATATGCAAGCAGCACTTCTTGCAGACTGTTGTAATACCAAAGGTTGTTACTAGATGTCCATGCGGAGCAAGCACAGAACTTCCATATAGACTGCAATACCAAACGTTGTTCATAGAGGACGTTGCAGAAATTGCCATTTACAATCTCTGTATATAGGTACAGTTCCACATTATTCTACTAGATGCCCCTTGGAACCAGGACAAAAAATGAATCTGCAAACTTGGAAACCATTCACGGTTTTACAGGCCTTTGACAGTTGCAAAAGCAAGACACCAGAAAAAAGGCCAAGTTTATTGGCATGGAAAATAAAATGGACATTGCAATTAAAGCACTGCATTGAGAGTGTTCGGGCATGCATATATTATGCACCACTAAAGACAATTGTTTTCCTTGCCTTTCTATGATGTAACTTGAGCGAGTGCAATTATAGTTTAATTCATGAAACACTTTTAATTCAGTTTAAATTGGAATTTTTGATCGGATATTTCAATAACTGTAGGTGTGAGACGGTTTTAAGGGGTGTAGTGGAGACCATAAAACAGATTTATTTGGGAGGGATATCTGTTACAGTGGCATGCACTTTAATTAGGAAATCTTTCTTTGCCGAATATGGAAATGTTGGCTGAGTCTCTTTCAATGCAATCATAGAAGTCACAGAGAAATTCCATATGTGTTATTCCTCAAATGTAACTGTTACTATATTGCATCACTGACTTTATCGCCTCAGTCAGTATATAGTTTGTGAGGGTTTGTCCATCAGATATTCGTACTGATTTTTCCCAGAAGCTCAGACGTAAAGCAGAGGCACGTCCGACTGCAATAGGATTTAAAAAGTAAACTTAATTTGAAGCAAATGACAGTACATTGTAAACAGTAACATGGAATGGCTTTTAAACCGAGAGTATGTTTGTGGTGTAAGAGGAAATGCCACAAAATTACGGCATACCGGGTGCAATACGTCAAACAGCATAACAATACACATGGGGGGATGATTCATGGAATCTGTGCGCTGAAAAAACGGGATTTGTACGCCATTCTGCCTGCAAATCCCCATTTGTTAAATTTTGATTTGTGGGCAGATTGGCGCACAAATTCCATGAATCAGCCCCATGGATATCTAGTATTTTACCTTTACTATAGTAGTGCCACACACTGTTAGCATAGGTGTCCATAGAGACGGGCATCAGCATCATGCATGCCAAAACAAAATAATACCACAGACACTAGTGGTGGCTGCAAAAATATGCAAGCAGCACTTCTTGCAGAATGGTGTAATACCAAAGGTTCTTACTAGATGTCCCTGCCGAGCAAGCACAGAACTTCCATATAGACTGCAATACCAAACGTTGTTCATAGAGGACGTTGCAGAAATTGCCATTTACAGTCTCTGTATACAGGTACAGTTCCACATTCTTCTACTAGATGCCCCTTGGAACCAGGACAAAAAATGAATCTGCAAACTTGGAAACCATTCACGGCTTTACTGGCCTTTTTATGTTTCAAAAGCAAGACACCAGAAAAAAGACCTAGTTTATTGGCATGGGAACTAAAACGGACATTGCAATTAAAACACTGCAGTGAGAGTGTTCTGGCATGCATATATGATGCACAACTAAAGACAATTGTTTTCCTTGCCTTTCAATGATGTAACTTGAGCGAGTGTAATTATAGCTTAATTCATGAAACACTTTAAATTCAGTTTAAATTGGAAACTTTGATCAGATATTTCAATAACTATAGGTTTGAGACGGTTGTAAGGGGTGCCGTGGAGACCATAAAACAAGTTTAATTGGGAGGTATATCTGTTACAGTGGCATGCACTTTAATTAGGAAATCTTTCTTTGCAGAATATGGAAATGTTGGCTGAGTCTCTTTCAATGCAATCATAGAAGTCTCAGAGAAATTCCATATGTGTTATTCCTCAAACGTAACTGTTACTATATTGCATCACTGACTTTATCGCCTCAGTCAGTATATAGTCTGTGAGGGTTTGTCCATCAGATATTCGTACTGATTTTTCCCAGAATCTCAGACGTAAAGCAGAGGCACGTCCGACTGCAATAGGATTTAAAAAGTAAACTTAATTTGAATCAAATGACAGTATAATGTAAACAGTAACATGGAATGGCTTTTAAACCGAGAGAATCTTTGTGGTGTAAGAGGAAATGCCACAAAATTACGGCATACCGGGTGCAATACGTCAAACAGCATAACAATACACATGGGGAGATGATTCATGGAATCTGTGCGCCGAAAAAACGGGATTTGTACGCCATTCTGCCTGCAAATCCCCATTTGTTAAATTTGGATTTGTGGGCAGAATGGCGCACAAATTCCATGAATCAGCCCCATGGATATCTAGTATTTTACCTTTACTATAGTAGTGCCACACACTGTTAGCATAGGTGTCCATAGAGACAGGCAGCAGCATCATGCATGCCAAAACAAAATAATACCACAGACACCAGTGGTGGCTGCAAAAATATGCAAGAAGCACTTCTTGCAGAATGGTGTAATACCAAAAGTTGTTACTAGATGTCCCTGCGGAGCAAGCACAGAACTTCCATATAGACTGCAATACCAAACGTTGTTCATAGAGGACGTTGCAGAAATTGCCATTTACAATCTCTGTATACAGGTACAGTTCCACATTCTTCTACTAGATGCCCCTTGGAACCAGGACAAAAAATGAATCTGCAAACTTGGAAACCATTCACGGTTTTACTGGCCTTTTTATGTTTCAAAAGCAAGACACCAGAAAAAAGACCTAGTTTATTGGCATGGGAACTAAAACGGACATTGCAATTAAAACACTGCAGTGAGAGTGTTCTGGCATGCATATATGATGCACAACTAAAGACAATTGTTTTCCTTGCCTTTCAATGATGTAACTTGAGCTAGTGTAATTATAGCTTAATTCATGAAACACTTTAAATTCAGTTTAAATTAGAAACTTTGATCAGATATTTCAATAACTGTAGGTTTAAGACGGTTGTAAGGGGTGTAGTGGAGACCATAAAACAGATTTATTTGGGAGGGATATCTGTTACAGTGGCATGCACTTTAATTAGGAAATCTTTCTTTGCAGAATATGGAAATGTTGGCTGAGTCTCTTTCAATGCAATCATAGAAGTCTCAGAGAAATTCCATATGTGCTATTCCTCAAACGTAACTGTTACTATATCGCATCACTGACTTTATCGCCTCAGTCAGTATATAGTCTGTGAGGGTTTGTCCATCAGATATTCATACTGATTTTTCCCAGAATCTCAGACGTAAAGCAGAGGCACGTCCGACTGCAATAGGATTTAAAAAGTAAACTTAATTTGAAGCAAATGACAGTACATTGTAAACAGTAACATGGAATGGCTTTTAAACAACGGGAATCTTTGTGGTGTAAGAGGAAATGCCACAAAATTACGGCATACCAGGTGCAATTCGTCAACAGCATAACAATACACATGGGTATCTAGTCTGTTTTACTTTATTATAGTAGTGTCACACACTGTTAGCATAGGTCGCCAAAGAAACAGGCAGCAGCATCATGCATGCCAGAAAAAAATAACACCACAGACACTAGTGGTGGCCGCAAAAATATGCAAGCAGCACTTCTTGCAGATTGTTGTAATACCAAAGGTTGTTACTAGATGTCCCTGCGGAGCAAGCACAGAAATTCCATATAGACTGCAATACCAAACGTTGTTCATAGAGGACGTTGCAGAAATTGCCATTTACAATCTCTGTATATAGGTACAGTTCCACATTATTCTACTAGATGCCCCTTGGAACCAGGACAAAAAATGAATCTGCAAACTTGGAAACCATTCACGGTTTTAGAGGCCTTTGACAGTTGCAAAAGCAGGACACCAGAAAAAAGGCCAAGTTTATTGCATTGGGAAATAAAATGGACATTGCAATTAAAACACTGCATTGAGAGTGTTCGGGCATGCATATATTATGCACCACTAAAGACAATTGTTTTCCTTGCCTTTCTATGATGTAACTTGAGCGAGTGCAATTATAGTTTAATTCATGAAACACTTTTAATTCAGTTTAAATTGGAATCTTTGATCGGATATTTCAATAACTGTAGGTGTGAGACGGTTGTAAGGGGTGTAGTGGAGACCATAAAACAGATTAATTTGGGAGGGATATCTGTTACAGTGGCATGCACTTTAATTAGGAAATCTTTCTTTGCAGAATATGGAAATGTTGGCTGAGTCTCTTTCAATGCAATCATAGAAGTCTCAGAGAAATTCCATATGTGTTATACCTCAAACGTAACTGTTACTATATTGCATCACTGACTTTATCGCCTGAGTCAGTATATAGTCTGTGAGGGTTTGTCCATCAGATATTCGTACTGATTTTTCCCAGAATCTCAGACGTAAAGCAGAGGCACGTCCGACTGCAATAGGATTTAAAAAGTAAACTTAATTTGAAGCAAATGACAGTACATTGTAAACAGTAACATGGAATGGCTTTTAAACCACGGGAATCTTTGTGGTGTAAGAGGAAATGCCACAAAATTACGGCATACCAGGTGCAATTCGTCAACAGCATAACAATACACATGGGTATCTAGTCTGTTTTACTTTATTATAGTAGTATAGTAGTGTCACACACTGTTACCATAGGTCCCCAAAGAGACAGGCAGCAGCATCATGCATGCCAGAAGAAAATAACACCACAGACACTAGTGGTGGCCGCAAAAATATGCAAGCAGCACTTCTTGCAGACTGTTGTAATACCAAAGGTTGTTACTAGATGTCCATGCGGAGCAAGCACAGAACTTCCATATAGACTGCAATACCAAACGTTGTTCATAGAGGACGTTGCAGAAATTGCCATTTACAATCTCTGTATATAGGTACAGTTCCACATTATTCTACTAGATGCCCCTTGGAACCAGGACAAAAAATGAATCTGCAAACTTGGAAACCATTCACGGTTTTACAGGCCTTTGACAGTTGCAAAAGCAAGACACCAGAAAAAAGGCCAAGTTTATTGGCATGGAAAATAAAATGGACATTGCAATTAAAGCACTGCATTGAGAGTGTTCGGGCATGCATATATTATGCACCACTAAAGACAATTGTTTTCCTTGCCTTTCTATGATGTAACTTGAGCGAGTGCAATTATAGTTTAATTCATGAAACACTTTTAATTCAGTTTAAATTGGAATTTTTGATCGGATATTTCAATAACTGTAGGTGTGAGACGGTTGTAAGGGGTGTAGTGGAGACCATAAAACAGATTTATTTGGGAGGGATATCTGTTACAGTGGCATGCACTTTAATTAGGAAATCTTTCTTTGCCGAATATGGAAATGTTGGCTGAGTCTCTTTCAATGCAATCATAGAAGTCACAGAGAAATTCCATATGTGTTATTCCTCAAACGTAACTGTTACTATATTGCATCACTGACTTTATCGCCTCAGTCAGTATATAGTCTGCGAGGGTTTGTCCATCAGATATTCGTACTGATTTTTCCCAGAATTTCAGACGTAAAGCAGAGGCATGTCCGACTGCAATAGGATTTAAAAAGTAAACTTAATTTGAAGCAAATGACAGTACATTGTAAACAGTAACATGGAATTGCTTTTAAACCGAGAGAATGTTTGTGGTGTAAGAGGAAATGCCACAAAATTACGGCATACCGGGTGCAATACGTCAAACAGCATAACAATACACATGGGGGGATGATTCATGGAATCTGTGCGCCGAAAAAACGGGATTTGTACGCCATTCTGCCTTCAAATCCCCATTTGTTAAATTTTGATTTGTGGGCAGAATGGCGCTCAAATTCCATGAATCAGCCCCATGGATATCTAGTATTTTACCTTTACTATAGTAGTGCCACACACTGTTAGCATAGGTGTCCATAGAGACGGGCATCAGCATCATGCATGCCAAAACAAAATAATACCACAGACACTAGTGGTGGCTGCAAAAATATGCAAGCAGCACTTCTTGCAGAATGGTGTAATACCAAAGGTTCTTACTAGATGTCCCTGCGGAGCAAGCACAGAACTTCCATATAGACTGCAATACCAAACGTTGTTCATAGAGGACGTTTCAGAAATTGCCATTTACAGTCTCTGTATACAGGTACAGTTCCACATTCTTCTACTAGATGCCCCTTGGAACCAGGACAAAAAATGAATCTGCAAACTTGGAAACCATTCACGGCTTTACTGGCCTTTTTATGTTTCAAAAGCAAGACACCAGAAAAAAGACCTAGTTTATTGGCATGGGAACTAAAACGGACATTGCTATTAAAACACTGCAGTGAGAGTGTTCTGGCATGCATATATGATGCACAACTAAAGACAATTGTTTTCCTTGCCTTTCAATGATGTAACTTGAGCGAGTGTAATTATAGCTTAATTCATGAAACACTTTAAATTCAGTTTAAATTGGAAACTTTGATCAGATATTTCAATAACTGTAGGTTTGAGACGGTTGTAAGGGGTGCCGTGGAGACCATAAAACAAGTTTAATTGGGAGGTATATCTGTTACAGTGGCATGCACTTTAATTAGGAAATCTTTCTTTGCAGAATATGGAAATGTTGGCTGAGTCTCTTTCAATGCAATCATAGAAGTCTCAGAGAAATTCCATATGTGTTATTCCTCAAACGTAACTGTTACTATATTGCATCACTGACTTTATCGCCTCAGTCAGTATATAGTCTGTGAGGGTTTGTCCATCAGATATTCGTACTGATTTTTCCCAGAATCTCAGACGTAAAGCAGAGGCACGTCCGACTGCAATAGGATTTAAAAAGTAAACTTAATTTGAAGCAAATGACAGTACAATGTAAACAGTAACATGGAATGGCTTTTAAACCGAGAGAATCTTTGTGGTGTAAGAGGAAATGCCACAAAATTACGGCATACCGGGTGCAATACGTCAAACAGCATAACAATACACATGGGGAGATGATTCATGGAATCTGTGCGCCGAAAAAACGGGATTTGTACGCCATTCTGCCTGCAAATCCCCATTTGTTAAATTTGGATTTGTGGGCAGAATGGCGCACAAATTCCATGAATCAGCCCCATGGATATCTAGTATTTTACCTTTACTATAGTAGTGCCACACACTGTTAGCATAGGTGTCCATAGAGACAGGCAGCAGCATCATGCATGCCAAAACAAAATAATACCACAGACACTAGTGGTGGCTGCAAAAATATGCAAGAAGCACTTCTTGCAGAATGGTGTAATACCAAAAGTTGTTACTAGATGTCCCTGCGGAGCAAGCACAGAACTTCCATATAGACTGCAATACCAAACGTTGTTCATAGAGGACGTTGCAGAAATTGCCATTTACAATCTCTGTATACAGGTACAGTTCGACATTCTTCTACTAGATGCCCCTTGGAACCAGGACAAAAAATGAATCTGCAAACTTGGAAACCATTCACGGTTTTACTGGCCTTTTTATGTTTCAAAAGCAAGACACCAGAAAAAAGACCTAGTTTATTGGCATGGGAACTAAAACGGACATTGCAATTAAAACACTGCAGTGAGAGTGTTCTGGCATGCATATATGATGCACAACTAAAGACAATTGTTTTCCTTGCCTTTCAATGATGTAACTTGAGCTAGTGTAATTATAGCTTAATTCATGAAACACTTTAAATTCAGTTTAAATTAGAAACTTTGATCAGATATTTCAATAACTGTAGGTTTAAGACGGTTGTAAGGGGTGTAGTGGAGACCATAAAACAGATTTATTTGGGAGGGATATCTGTTACAGTGGCATGCACTTTAATTAGGAAATCTTTCTTTGCAGAATATGGAAATGTTGGCTGAGTCTCTTTCAATGCAATCATAGAAGTCTCAGAGAAATTCCATATGTGCTATTCCTCAAACGTAACTGTTACTATATCGCATCACTGACTTTATCGCCTCAGTCAGTATATAGTCTGTGAGGGTTTGTCCATCAGATATTCGTACTGATTTTTCCCAGAATCTCAGACGTAAAGCAGAGGCACGTCCGACTGCAATAGGATTTAAAAAGTAAACTTAATTTGAAGCAAATGACAGTACATTGTAAACAGTAACATGGAATGGCTTTTAAACAACGGGAATCTTTGTGGTGTAAGAGGAAATGCCACAAAATTACGGCATACCAGGTGCAATTCGTCAACAGCATAACAATACACATGGGTATCTAGTCTGTTTTACTTTATTATAGTAGTGTCACACACTGTTAGCATAGGTCGCCAAAGAAACAGGCAGCAGCATCATGCATGCCAGAATAAAATAACACCACAGACACTAGTGGTGGCCGCAAAAATATGCAAGCAGCACTTCTTGCAGATTGTTGTAATACCAAAGGTTGTTACTAGATGTCCCTGCGGAGCAAGCACAGAAATTCCATATAGACTGCAATACCAAACGTTGTTCATAGAGGACGTTGCAGAAATTGCCATTTACAATCTCTGTATATAGGTACAGTTCCACATTATTCTACTAGATGCCCCTTGGAACCAGGACAAAAAATGAATCTGCAAACTTGGAAACCATTCACGGTTTTAGAGGCCTTTGACAGTTGCAAAAGCAGGACACCAGAAAAAAGGCCAAGTTTATTGCATTGGGAAATAAAATGGACATTGCAATTAAAACACTGCATTGAGAGTGTTCGGGCATGCATATATTATGCACCACTAAAGACAATTGTTTTCCTTGCCTTTCTATGATGTAACTTGAGCGAGTGCAATTATAGTTTAATTCATGAAACACTTTTAATTCAGTTTAAATTGGAATCTTTGATCGGATATTTCAATAACTGTAGGTGTGAGACGGTTGTAAGGGGTGTAGTGGAGACCATAAAACAGATTTATTTGGGAGGGATATCTGTTACAGTGGCATGCACTTTAATTAGGAAATCTTTCTTTGCAGAATATGGAAATGTTGGCTGAGTCTCTTTCAATGCAATCATAGAAGTCTCAGAGAAATTCCATATGTGTTATACCTCAAACGTAACTGTTACTATATTGCATCACTGACTTTATCGCCTCAGTCAGTATATAGTCTGTGAGGGTTTGTCCATCAGATATTCGTACTGATTTTTCCCAGAATCTCAGACGTAAAGCAGAGGCACGTCCGACTGCAATAGGATTTAAAAAGTAAACTTAATTTGAAGCAAATGACAGTACATTGTAAACAGTAACATGGAATGGCTTTTAAACCACGGGAATCTTTGTGGTGTAAGAGGAAATGCCACAAAATTATGGCATACCGGGTGCAATTTGTCAACAGCATAACAATACACATGGGTATCTAGTTTTTTTTACTTTATTATAGTAGTATAGTAGTGTCACACACTGTTACCATAGGTCCCCAAAGAGACAGGCAGCAGCATCATGCATGCCAGAAAAAAATAACACCACAGACACTAGTGGTGGCCGCAAAAATATGCAAGCAGCACTTCTTGCAGACTGTTGTAATACCAAAGGTTGTTACTAGATGTCCATGCGGAGCAAGCACAGAACTTCCATATAGACTGCAATACCAAACGTTGTTCATAGAGGACGTTGCAGAAATTGCCATTTACAATCTCTGTATATAGGTACAGTTCCACATTATTCTACTAGATGCCCCTTGGAACCAGGACAAAAAATGAATCTGCAAACTTGGAAACCATTCACGGTTTTACAGGCCTTTGACAGTTGCAAAAGCAAGACACCAGAAAAAAGGCCAAGTTTATTGGCATGGGAAATAAAATGGACATTGCAATTAAAGCACTGCATTGAGAGTGTTCGGGCATGCATATATTATGCACCACTAAAGACAATTGTTTTCCTTGCCTTTCTATGATGTAACTTGAGCGAGTGCAATTATAGTTTAATTCATGAAACACTTTTAATTCAGTTTAAATTGGAATTTTTGATCGGATATTTCAATAACTGTAGGTGTGAGACGGTTGTAAGGGGTGTAGTGGAGACCATAAAACAGATTTATTTGGGAGGGATATCTGTTACAGTGGCATGCACTTTAATTAGGAAATCTTTCTTTGCCGAATATGGAAATGTTGGCTGAGTCTCTTTCAATGCAATCATAGAAGTCACAGAGAAATTCCATATGTGTTATTCCTCAAACGTAACTGTTACTATATTGCATCACTGACTTTATCGCCTCAGTCAGTATATAGTCTGCGAGGGTTTGTCCATCAGATATTCGTACTGATTTTTCCTAGAATTTCAGACGTAAAGCAGAGGCATGTCCGACTGCAATAGGATTTAAAAAGTAAACTTAATTTGAAGCAAATGACAGTACATTGTAAACAGTAACATGGAATTGCTTTTAAACCGAGAGAATGTTTGTGGTGTAAGAGGAAATGCCACAAAATTACGGCATACCGGGTGCAATACGTCAAACAGCATAACAATACACATGGGGGGATGATTCATGGAATCTGTGCGCCGAAAAAACGGGATTTGTACGCCATTCTGCCTTCAAATCCCCATTTGTTAAATTTTGATTTGTGGGCAGAATGGCGCTCAAATTCCATGAATCAGCCCCATGGATATCTAGTATTTTACCTTTACTATAGTAGTGCCACACACTGTTAGCGTAGGTGTCCATAGAGACGGGCATCAGCATCATGCATGCCAAAACAAAATAATACCACAGACACTAGTGGTGGCTGCAAAAATATGCAAGCAGCACTTCTTGCAGAATGGTGTAATACCAAAGGTTCTTACTAGATGTCCCTGCGGAGCAAGCACAGAACTTCCATATAGACTGCAATACCAAACGTTGTTCATAGAGGACGTTTCAGAAATTGCCATTTACAGTCTCTGTATACAGGTACAGTTCCACATTCTTCTACTAGATGCCCCTTGGAACCAGGACAAAAAATGAATCTGCAAACTTGGAAACCATTCACGGCTTTACTGGCCTTTTTATGTTTCAAAAGCAAGACACCAGAAAAAAGACCTAGTTTATTGGCATGGGAACTAAAACGGACATTGCAATTAAAACACTGCAGTGAGAGTGTTCTGGCATGCATATATGATGCACAACTAAAGACAATTGTTTTCCTTGCCTTTCAATGATGTAACTTGAGCGAGTGTAATTATAGCTTAATTCATGAAACACTTTAAATTCAGTTTAAATTGGAAACTTTGATCAGATATTTCAATAACTGTAGGTTTGAGACGGTTGTAAGGGGTGCCGTGGAGACCATAAAACAAGTTTAATTGGGAGGTATATCTGTTACAGTGGCATGCACTTTAATTAGGAAATCTTTCTTTGCAGAATATGGAAATGTTGGCTGAGTCTCTTTCAATGCAATCATAGAAGTCTCAGAGAAATTCCATATGTGTTATTCCTCAAACGTAACTGTTACTATATTGCATCACTGACTTTATCGCCTCAGTCAGTATATAGTCTGTGAGGGTTTGTCCATCAGATATTCGTACTGATTTTTCCCAGAATCTCAGACGTAAAGCAGAGGCACGTCCGACTGCAATAGGATTTAAAAAGTAAACTTAATTTGAAGCAAATGACAGTACAATGTAAACAGTAACATGGAATGGCTTTTAAACCGAGAGAATCTTTGTGGTGTAAGAGGAAATGCCACAAAATTACGGCATACCGGGTGCAATACGTCAAACAGCATAACAATACACATGGGGAGATGATTCATGGAATCTGTGCGCCGAAACAACGGGATTTGTACGCCATTCTGCCTGCAAATCCCCATTTGTTAAATTTGGATTTGTGGGCAGAATGGCGCACAAATTCCATGAATCAGCCCCATGGATATCTAGTATTTTACCTTTACTATAGTAGTGCCACACACTGTTAGCATAGGTGTCCATAGAGACAGGCAGCAGCATCATGCATGCCAAAACAAAATAATACCACAGACACTAGTGGTGGCTGCAAAAATATGCAAGAAGCACTTCTTGCAGAATGGTGTAATACCAAAAGTTGTTACTAGATGTCCCTGCGGAGCAAGCACAGAACTTCCATATAGACTGCAATACCAAACGTTGTTCATAGAGGACGTTGCAGAAATTGCCATTTACAATCTCTGTATACAGGTACAGTTCCACATTCTTCTACTAGATGCCCCTTGGAACCAGGACAAAAAATGAATCTGCAAACTTGGAAACCATTCACGGTTTTACTGGCCTTTTTATGTTTCAAAAGCAAGACACCAGAAAAAAGACCTAGTTTATTGGCATGGGAACTAAAACGGACATTGCAATTAAAACACTGCAGTGAGAGTGTTCTGGCATGCATATATGATGCACAACTAAAGACAATTGTTTTCCTTGCCTTTCAATGATGTAACTTGAGCTAGTGTAATTATAGCTTAATTCATGAAACACTTTAAATTCAGTTTAAATTGGAAACTTTGATCAGATATTTCAATAACTGTAGGTTTAAGACGGTTGTAAGGGGTGTAGTGGAGACCATAAAACAGATTTATTTGGGAGGGATATCTGTTACAGTGGCATGCACTTTAATTAGGAAATCTTTCTTTGCAGAATATGGAAATGTTGGCTGAGTCTCTTTCAATGCAATCATAGAAGTCTCAGAGAAATTCCATATGTGCTATTCCTCAAACGTAACTGTTACTATATCGCATCACTGACTTTATCGCCTCAGTCAGTATATAGTCTGTGAGGGTTTGTCCATCAGATATTCGTACTGATTTTTCCCAGAATCTCAGACGCAGAGGCACGTCCGACTGCAATAGGATTTAAAAAGTAAACTTAATTTGAAGCAAATGACAGTACAATGTAAACAGTAACATGGAATGGCTTTTAAACCGAGAGAATATTTGTGGTGTAAGAGGAAATGCCACAAAATTACGGCATACCCGGTGCAATACGTCAAACAGCATAACAATACACATGGGGAGATGATTCATGGAATCTGTGCGCCGAAAAAACGGGATTTGTACGCCATTCTGCCTGCAAATCCCCATTTGTTAAATTTGGATTTGTGGGCAGAATGGCGCACAAATTCCATGAATCAGCCCCATGGATATCTAGTATTTTACCTTTACTATAGTAGTGCCACACACTGTTAGCATAGGTGTCCATAGAGACAGGCAGCAGCATCATGCATGCCAAAACAAAATAATACCACAGACACCAGTGGTGGCTGCAAAAATATGCAAGAAGCACTTCTTGCAGAATGGTGTAATACCAAAAGTTGTTACTAGATGTCCCTGCGGAGCAAGCACAGAACTTCCATATAGACTGCAATACCAAACGTTGTTCATAGAGGACGTTGCAGAAATTGCCATTTACAATCTCTGTATACAGGTACAGTTCCACATTCTTCTACTAGATGCCCCTTGGAACCAGGACAAAAAATGAATCTGCAAACTTGGAAACCATTCACGGTTTTACTGGCCTTTTTATGTTTCAAAAGCAAGACACCAGAAAAAAGACCTAGTTTATTGGCATGGGAACTAAAACGGACATTGCAATTAAAACACTGCAGTGAGAGTGTTCTGGCATGCATATATGATGCACAACTAAAGACAATTGTTTTCCTTGCCTTTCAATGATGTAACTTGAGCTAGTGTAATTATAGCTTAATTCATGAAACACTTTAAATTCAGTTTAAATTAGAAACTTTGATCAGATATTTCAATAACTGTAGGTTTAAGACGGTTGTAAGGGGTGTAGTGGAGACCATAAAACAGATTTATTTGGGAGGGATATCTGTTACAGTGGCATGCACTTTAATTAGGAAATCTTTCTTTGCAGAATATGGAAATGTTGGCTGAGTCTCTTTCAATGCAATCATAGAAGTCTCAGAGAAATTCCATATGTGCTATTCCTCAAACGTAACTGTTACTATATCGCATCACTGACTTTATCGCCTCAGTCAGTATATAGTCTGTGAGGGTTTGTCCATCAGATATTCGTACTGATTTTTCCCAGAATCTCAGACGTAAAGCAGAGGCACGTCCGACTGCAATAGGATTTAAAAAGTAAACTTAATTTGAAGCAAATGACAGTACATTGTAAACAGTAACATGGAATGGCTTTTAAACAACGGGAATCTTTGTGGTGTAAGAGGAAATGCCACAAAATTACGGCATACCAGGTGCAATTCGTCAACAGCATAACAATACACATGGGTATCTAGTCTGTTTTACTTTATTATAGTAGTGTCACACACTGTTAGCATAGGTCGCCAAAGAAACAGGCAGCAGCATCATGCATGCCAGAAAAAAATAACACCACAGACACTAGTGGTGGCCGCAAAAATATGCAAGCAGCACTTCTTGCAGATTGTTGTAATACCAAAGGTTGTTACTAGATGTCCCTGCGGAGCAAGCACAGAAATTGCATATAGACTGCAATACCAAACGTTGTTCATAGAGGACGTTGCAGAAATTGCCATTTACAATCTCTGTATATAGGTACAGTTCCACATTATTCTACTAGATGCCCCTTGGAACCAGGACAAAAAATGAATCTGCAAACTTGGAAACCATTCACGGTTTTAGAGGCCTTTGACAGTTGCAAAAGCAGGACACCAGAAAAAAGGCCAAGTTTATTGCATTGGGAAATAAAATGGACATTGCAATTAAAACACTGCATTGAGAGTGTTCGGGCATGCATATATTATGCACCACTAAAGACAATTGTTTTCCTTGCCTTTCTATGATGTAACTTGAGCGAGTGCAATTATAGTTTAATTCATGAAACACTTTTAATTCAGTTTAAATTGGAATCTTTGATCGGATATTTCAATAACTGTAGGTGTGAGACGGTTGTAAGGGGTGTAGTGGAGACCATAAAACAGATTTATTTGGGAGGGATATCTGTTACAGTGGCATGCACTTTAATTAGGAAATCTTTCTTTGCAGAATATGGAAATGTTGGCTGAGTCTCTTTCAATGCAATCATAGAAGTCTCAGAGAAATTCCATATGTGTTATACCTCAAACGTAACTGTTACTATATTGCCTCACTGACTTTATCGCCTCAGTCAGTATATAGTCTGTGAGGGTTTGTCCATCAGATATTCGTACTGATTTTTCCCAGAATCTCAGACGTAAAGCAGAGGCACGTCCGACTGCAATAGGATTTAAAAAGTAAACTTAATTTGAAGCAAATGACAGTACATTGTAAACAGTAACATGGAATGGCTTTTAAACCACGGCAATCTTTGTGGTGTAAGAGGAAATGCCACAAAATTATGGCATACCGGGTGCAATTCGTCAACAGCATAACAATACACATGGGTATCTAGTTTTTTTTACTTTATTATAGTAGTATAGTAGTGTCACACACTGTTACCATAGGTCCCCAAAGAGACAGGCAGCAGCATCATGCATGCCAGAAAAAAATAACACCACAGACACTAGTGGTGGCCGCAAAAATATGCAAGCAGCACTTCTTGCAGACTGTTGTAATACCAAAGGTTGTTACTAGATGTCCATGCGGAGCAAGCACAGAACTTCCATATAGACTGCAATACCAAACGTTGTTCATAGAGGACGTTGCAGAAATTGCCATTTACAATCTCTGTATATAGGTACAGTTCCACATTATTCTACTAGATGCCCCTTGGAACCAGGACAAAAAATGAATCTGCAAACTTGGAAACCATTCACGGTTTTACAGGCCTTTGACAGTTGCAAAAGCAAGACACCAGAAAAACGGCCAAGTTTATTGGCATGGGAAATAAAATGGACATTGCAATTAAAGCACTGCATTGAGAGTATTCGGGCATGCATATATTATGCACCACTAAAGACAATTGTTTTCCTTGCCTTTCTATGATGTAACTTGAGCGAGTGCAATTATAGTTTAATTCATGAAACACTTTTAATTCAGTTTAAATTGGAATTTTTGATCGGATATTTCAATAACTGTAGGTGTGAGACGGTTGTAAGGGGTGTAGTGGAGACCATAAAACAGATTTATTTGGGAGGGATATCTGTTACAGTGGCATGCACTTTAATTAGGAAATCTTTCTTTGCCGAATATGGAAATGTTGGCTGAGTCTCTTTCAATGCAATCATAGAAGTCACAGAGAAATTCCATATGTGTTATTCCTCAAACGTAACTGTTACTATATTGCATCACTGACTTTATCGCCTCAGTCAGTATATAGTCTGCGAGGGTTTGTCCATCAGATATTCGTACTGATTTTTCCTAGAATTTCAGACGTAAAGCAGAGGCATGTCCGACTGCAATAGGGTTTAAAAAGTAAACTTAATTTGAAGCAAATGACAGTACATTGTAAACAGTAACATGGAATTGCTTTTAAACCGAGAGAATGTTTGTGGTGTAAGAGGAAATGCCACAAAATTACGGCATACCGGGTGCAATACGTCAAACAGCATAACAATACACATGGGGGGATGATTCATGGAATCTGTGCGCCGAAAAAACGGGATTTGTACGCCATTCTGCCTTCAAATCCCCATTTGTTAAATTTTGATTTGTGGGCAGAATGGCGCTCAAATTCCATGAATCAGCCCCATGGATATCTAGTATTTTACCTTTACTATAGTAGTGCCACACACTGTTAGCGTAGGTGTCCATAGAGACGGGCATCAGCATCATGCATGCCAAAACAAAATAATACCACAGACACTAGTGGTGGCTGCAAAAATATGCAAGCAGCACTTCTTGCAGAATGGTGTAATACCAAAGGTTCTTACTAGATGTCCCTGCGGAGCAAGCACAGAACTTCCATATAGACTGCAATACCAAACGTTGTTCATAGAGGACGTTTCAGAAATTGCCATTTACAGTCTCTGTATACAGGTACAGTTCCACATTCTTCTACTAGATGCCCCTTGGAACCAGGACAAAAAATGAATCTGCAAACTTGGAAACCATTCACGGCTTTACTGGCCTTTTTATGTTTCAAAAGCAAGACACCAGAAAAAAGACCTAGTTTATTGGCATGGGAACTAAAACGGACATTGCAATTAAAACACTGCAGTGAGAGTGTTCTGGCATGCATATATGATGCACAACTAAAGACAATTGTTTTCCTTGCCTTTCAATGATGTAACTTGAGCTAGTGTAATTATAGCTTAATTCATGAAACACTTTAAATTCAGTTTAAATTGGAAACATTGATCAGATATTTCAATAACTGTAGGTTTAAGACGGTTGTAAGGGGTGTAGTGGAGACCATAAAACAGATTTATTTGGGAGGGATATCTGTTACAGTGGCATGCACTTTAATTAGGAAATCTTTCTTTGCAGAATATGGAAATGTTGGCTGAGTCTCTTTCAATGCAATCATAGAAGTCTCAGAGAAATTCCATATGTGCTATTCCTCAAACGTAACTGTTACTATATCGCATCACTGACTTTATCGCCTCAGTCAGTATATAGTCTGTGAGGGTTTGTCCATCAGATATTCGTACTGATTTTTCCCAGAATCTCAGACGTAAAGCAGAGGCACGTCCGACTGCAATAGGATTTAAAAAGTAAACTTAATTTGATGCAAATGGCAGTACATTGTAAACAGTAACATGGAATGGCTGTTAAACAACGGGAATCTTTGTGGTGTAAGAGGAAATGCCACAAAATTACGGCATACCAGGTGCAATTCGTCAACAGCATAACAATACACATGGGTATCTAGTCTGTTTTACTTTATTATAGTAGTGTCACACACTGTTAGCATAGGTCCCCAAAGAAACAGGCAGCAGCATCGTGCATGCCAGAAAAAAATAACACCACAGACACTAGTGGTGGCCGCAAAAATATGCAAGCAGCACTTCTTGCAGATTGTTGTAATACCAAAGGTTGTTACTAGATGTCCCTGCGGAGCAAGCACAGAAATTCCATATAGACTGCAATACCAAACGTTGTTCATAGAGGACGTTGCAGAAATTGCCATTTACAATCTCTGTATATAGGTACAGTTCCACATTATTCTACTAGATGCCCCTTGGAACCAGGACAAAAAATGAATCTGCAAACTTGGAAACCATTCACGGTTTTAGAGGCCTTTGACAGTTGCAAAAGCAGGACACCAGAAAAAAGGCCAAGTTTATTGCATTGGGAAATAAAATGGACATTGCAATTAAAACACTGCATTGAGAGTGTTCGGGCATGCATATATTATGCACCACTAAAGACAATTGTTTTCCTTGCCTTTCTATGATGTAACTTGAGCGAGTGCAATTATAGTTTAATTCATGAAACACTTTTAATTCAGTTTAAATTGGAATCTTTGATCGGATATTTCAATAACTGTAGATGTGAGACGGTTGTAAGGGGTGTAGTGGAGACCATAAAACAGATTTATTTGGGAGGGATATCTGTTACAGTGGCATGCACTTTAATTAGGAAATCTTTCTTTGCAGAATATGGAAATGTTGGCTGAGTCTCTTTCAATGCAATCATAGAAGTCTCAGAGA
Source organism: Ambystoma mexicanum (assembly GCF_040938575.1). Taxonomy (NCBI): domain Eukaryota; kingdom Metazoa; phylum Chordata; class Amphibia; order Caudata; family Ambystomatidae; genus Ambystoma; species Ambystoma mexicanum. The sequence goes on from NW_027182470.1 coordinate 1,600,377, forward strand.
AATTCCATATGTGTTATACCTCAAACGTAACTGTTACTATATTGCATCACTGACTTTATCGCCTCAGTCAGTATATAGTCTGTGAGGGTTTGTCCATCAGATATTCGTACTGATTTTTCCCAGAATCTCAGACGTAAAGCAGAGGCACGTCCGACTGCAATAGGATTTAAAAAGTAAACTTAATTTGAAGCAAATGACAGTACATTGTAAACAGTAACATGGAATGGCTTTTAAACCACAGGAATCTTTGTGGTGTAAGAGGAAATGCCACAAAATTATGGCATACCGGGTGCAATTCGTCAACAGCATAACAATACACATGGGTATCTAGTTTTTTTTACTTTATTATAGTAGTATAGTAGTGTCACACACTGTTACCATAGGTCCCCAAAGAGACAGGCAGCAGCATCATGCATGCCAGAAAAAAATAACACCACAGACACTAGTGGTGGCCGCAAAAATATGCAAGCAGCACTTCTTGCAGACTGTTGTAATACCAAAGGTTGTTACTAGATGTCCATGCGGAGCAAGCACAGAACTTCCATATAGACTGCAATACCAAACGTTGTTCATAGAGGACGTTGCAGAAATTGCCATTTACAATCTCTGTATATAGGTACAGTTCCACATTATTCTACTAGATGCCCCTTGGAACCAGGACAAAAAATGAATCTGCAAACTTGGAAACCATTCACGGTTTTACAGGCCTTTGACAGTTGCAAAAGCAAGACACCAGAAAAAAGGCCAAGTTTATTGGCATGGGAAATAAAATGGACATTGCAATTAAAGCACTGCATTGAGAGTGTTCGGGCATGCATATATTATGCACCACTAAAGACAATTGTTTTCCTTGCCTTTCTATGATGTAACTTGAGCGAGTGCAATTATAGTTTAATTCATGAAACACTTTTAATTCAGTTTAAATTGGAATTTTTGATCGGATATTTCAATAACTGTAGGTGTGAGACGGTTGTAAGGGGTGTACTGGAGACCATAAAACAGATTTATTTGGGAGGGATATCTGTTACAGTGGCATGCACTTTAATTAGGAAATATTTCTTTGCCGAATATGGAAATGTTGGCTGAGTCTCTTTCAATGCAATCATAGAAGTCACAGAGAAATTCCATATGTGTTATTCCTCAAACGTAACTGTTACTATATTGCATCACTGACTTTATCGCCTCAGTCAGTATATAGTCTGTGAGGGTTTGTCCATCAGATATTCGTACTGATTTTTCCCAGAATTTCAGACGTAAAGCAGAGGCATGTCCGACTGCAATAGGATTTAAAAAGTAAACTTAATTTGAAGCAAATGACAGTACATTGTAAACAGTAACATGGAATGGCTTTTAAACCGAGAGAATGTTTGTGGTGTAAGAGGAAATGCCACAAAATTACGGCATACCGGGTGCAATACGTCAAACAGCATAACAATACACATGGGGGGATGATTCATGGAATCTGTGCGCCGAAAAAACGGGATTTGTACGCCATTCTGCCTGCAAATCCCCATTTGTTAAATTTTGATTTGTGGGCAGAATGGCGCTCAAATTCCATGAATCAGCCCCATGGATATCTAGTATTTTACCTTTACTATAGTAGTGCCACACACTGTTAGCATAGGTGTCCAGAGAGACGGGCATCAGCATCATGCATGCCAAAACAAAATAATACCACAGACACTAGTGGTGGCTGCAAAAATATGCAAGCAGCACTTCTTGCAGAATGGTGTAATACCAAAGGTTCTTACTAGATGTCCCTGCGGAGCAAGCACAGAACTTCCATATAGACTGCAATACCAAACGTTGTTCATAGAGGACGTTCCAGAAATTGCCATTTACAGTCTCTGTATACAGGTACAGTTCCACATTCTTCTACTAGATGCCCCTTGGAACCAGGACAAAAAATGAATCCGCAAACTTGGAAACCATTCACGGCTTTACTGGCCTTTTTATGTTTCAAAAGCAAGACACCAGAAAAAAGACCTAGTTTATTGGCATGGGAACTAAAACGGACATTGCTATTAAAACACTGCAGTGAGAGTGTTCTGGCATGCATATATGATGCACAACTAAAGACAATTGTTTTCCTTGCCTTTCAATGATGTAACTTGAGCGAGTGTAATTATAGCTTAATTCATGAAACACTTTAAATTCAGTTTAAATTGGAAACTTTGATCAGATATTTCAATAACTGTAGGTTTGAGACGGTTGTAAGGGGTGCCGTGGAGACCATAAAACAAGTTTAATTGGGAGGTATATCTGTTACAGTGGCATGCACTTTAATTAGGAAATCTTTCTTTGCAGAATATGGAAATTTTGGCTGAGTCTCTTTCAATGCAATCATAGAAGTCTCAGAGAAATTCCATATGTGTTATTCCTCAAACGTAACTGTTACTATATTGCATCACTGACTTTATCGCCTCAGTCAGTATATAGTCTGTGAGGGTTTGTCCATCAGATATTCGTACTGATTTTTCCCAGAATCTCAGACGTAAAGCAGAGGCACGTCCGACTGCAATAGGATTTAAAAAGTAAACTTAATTTGTAGCAAATGACAGTACAATGTAAACAGTAACATGGAATGGCTTTTAAACCGAGAGAATCTTTGTGGTGTAAGAGGAAATGCCACAAAATTACGGCATACCGGGTGCAATACGTCAAACAGCATAACAATACACATGGGGAGATGATTCATGGAATCTGTGCGCCGAAAAAACGGGATTTGTACGCCATTCTGCCTGCAAATCCCCATTTGTTAAATTTGGATTTGTGGGCAGAATGGCGCACAAATTCCATGAATCAGCCCCATGGATATCCAATATTTTACCTTTACTATAGTAGTGCCACACACTGTTAGCATAGGTGTCCATAGAGACGGGCATCAGCATCATGCATGCCAAAACAAAATAATACCACAGACACTAGTGGTGGCTGCAAAAATATGCAAGCAGCACTTCTTGCAGAATGGTGTAATACCAAAGGTTCTTACTAGATGTCCCTGCGCAGCAAGCACAGAACTTCCATATAGACTGCAATACCAAACGTTGTTCATAGAGGACGTTGCAGAAATTGCCATTTACAGTCTCTGTATACAGGTACAGTTCCACATTCTTCTACTAGATGCCCCTTGGAACCAGGACAAAAAATGAATCTGCAAACTTGGAAACCATTCACGGCTTTACTGGCCTTTTTATGTTTCAAAAGCAAGACACCAGAAAAAAGACCTAGTTTATTGGCATGGGAACTAAAACGGACATTGCAATTAAAACACTGCAGTGAGAGTGTTCTGGCATGCATATATGATGCACAACTAAAGACAATTGTTTTCCTTGCCTTTCAATGATGTAACTTGAGCTAGTGTAATTATAGCTTAATTCATGAAACACTTTAAATTCAGTTTAAATTGGAAACTTTGATCAGATATTTCAATAACTGTAGTTTTAAGACGGTTGTAAGGGGTGTAGTGGAGACCATAAAACAGATTTATTTGGGAGGGATATCTGTTACAGTGGCATGCACTTTAATTAGGAAATCTTTCTTTGCAGAATATGGAAATGTTGGCTGAGTCTCTTTCAATGCAATCATAGAAGTCTCAGAGAAATTCCATATGTGTTATTCCTCAAACGTAACTGTTACTATATTGCATCACTGACTTTATCGCCTCAGTCAGTATATAGTCTGTGAGGGTTTGTCCATCAGATATTCGTACTGATTTTTCCCAGAATCTCAGACGTAAAGCAGAGGCACGTCCGACTGCAATAGGATTTAAAAAGTAAACTTAATTTGAAGCAAATGACAGTACAATGTAAACAGTAACATGGAATGGCTTTAAAACCGAGAGAATCTTTGTGGTGTAAGAGGAAATGCCACAAAATTACGGCATACCGGGTGCAATACGTCAAACAGCATAACAATACACATGGGGAGATGATTCATGGAATCTGTGCGCCGAAAAAACGGGATTTGTACGCCATTCTGCCTGCAAATCCCCATTTGTTAAATTTGGATTTGTGGGCAGAATGGCGCACAAATTCCATGAATCATCCCCATGGATATCTAGTATTTTACCTTTACTATAGTAGTGCCACACACTGTTAGCATAGGTGTCCATAGAGACAGGCAGCAGCATCATGCATGCCAAAACAAAATAATACCACAGACACTAGTGGTGGCTGCAAAAATATGCAAGAAGCACTTCTTGCAGAAAGGTGTAATACCAAAAGTTGTTACTAGATGTCCCTGCGGAGCAAGCACAGAACTTCCATATAGATTGCAATACCAAACGTTGTTCATAGAGGACGTTGCAGAAATTGCCATTTGCAATCTCTGTATACAGGTACAGTTCCACATTCTTCTACTAGATGCCCCTTGGAACCAGGACAAAAAATCAATCTGCAAACTTGGAAACCATTCACGGTTTTACTGGCCTTTTTATGTTTCAAAAGCAAGACACCAGAAAAAAGACCTAGTTTATTGGCATGGGAACTAAAACGGACATTGCAATTAAAACACTGCAGTGAGAGTGTTCTGGCATGCATATATGATGCACAACTAAAGACAATTGTTTTCCTTGCCTTTCAATGATGTAACTTGAGCTAGTGTAATTATAGCTTAATTCATGAAACACTTTAATTCAGTTTAAATTGGAAACTTTGATCAGATATTTCAATAACTGTAGGTTTAAGACGGTTGTAAGGGGTGTAGTGGAGACCATAAAACAGATTTATTTGGGAGGGATATCTGTTACAGTGGCATGCACTTTAATTAGGAAATCTTTCTTTGCAGAATATGGAAATGTTGGCTGAGTCTCTTTCAATGCAATCATAGAAGTCTCAGAGAAATTCCATATGTGCTATTCCTCAAACGTAACTGTTACTATATCGCATCACTGACTTTATCGCCTCAGTCAGTATATAGTCTGTGAGGGTTTGTCCATCAGATATTCGTACTGATTTTCACCAGAATCTCAGACGTAAAGCAGAGGCACGTCCGACTGCAATAGGATTTAAAAAGTAAACTTAATTTGATGCAAATGGCAGTACATTGTAAACAGTAACATGGAATGGCTTTTAAACAACGGGAATCTTTGTGGTGTAAGAGGAAATGCCACAAAATTACGGCATACCAGGTGCAATTCGTCAACAGCATAACAATACACATGGGTATCTAGTCTGTTTTACTTTATTATAGTAGTGTCACACACTGTTAGCATAGGTCCCCAAAGAGACAGGCAGCAGCATCATGCATGCCAGAAAAAAATAACACCACAGACACTAGTGGTGGCCGCAAAAATATGCAAGTAGCACTTCTTGCAGACTGTTGTAATACCAAAGGTTGTTACTAGATGTCCATGCGGAGCAAGCACAGAACTTCCATATAGACTGCAATACCAAACGTTGTTCATAGAGGACGTTGCAGAAATTGCCATTTACAATCTCTGTATATAGGTACAGTTCCACATTATTCTACTAGATGCCCCTTGGAACCAGGACAAAAAATGAATCTGCAAACTTGGAAACCATTCACGGTTTTACAGGCCTTTGACAGTTGCAAAAGCAAGACACCAGAAAAAAGGCCAAGTTTATTGGCATGGGAAATAAAATGGACATTGCAATTAAAGCACTGCATTGAGAGTGTTCGGGCATGCATATATTATGCACCACTAAAGACAATTGTTTTCCTTGCCTTTCTATGATGTAACTTGAGCGAGTGCAATTATAGTTTAATTCATGAAACACTTTTAATTCAGTTTAAATTGGAATTTTTGATCGGATATTTCAATAACTGTAGGTGTGAGACGGTTGTAAGGGGTGTACTGGAGACCATAAAACAGATTTATTTGGGAGGGATATCTGTTACAGTGGCATGCACTTTAATTAGGAAATATTTCTTTGCCGAATATGGAAATGTTGGCTGAGTCTCTTTCAATGCAATCATAGAAGTCACAGAGAAATTCCATATGTGTTATTCCTCAAACGTAACTGTTACTATATTGCATCACTGACTTTATCGCCTCAGTCAGTATATAGTCTGTGAGGGTTTGTCCATCAGATATTCGTACTGATTTTTCCCAGAATTTCAGACGTAAAGCAGAGGCATGTCCGACTGCAATAGGATTTAAAAAGTAAACTTAATTTGAAGCAAATGACAGTACATTGTAAACAGTAACATGGAATGGCTTTTAAACCGAGAGAATGTTTGTGGTGTAAGAGGAAATGCCACAAAATTACGGCATACCGGGTGCAATACGTCAAACAGCATAACAATACACATGGGGGGATGATTCATGGAATCTGTGCGCCGAAAAAACGGGATTTGTACGCCATTCTGCCTGCAAATCCCCATTTGTTAAATTTTGATTTGTGGGCAGAATGGCGCTCAAATTCCATGAATCAGCCCCATGGATATCTAGTATTTTACCTTTACTATAGTAGTGCCACACACTGTTAGCATAGGTGTCCAGAGAGACGGGCATCAGCATCATGCATGCCAAAACAAAATAATACCACAGACACTAGTGGTGGCTGCAAAAATATGCAAGCAGCACTTCTTGCAGAATGGTGTAATACCAAAGGTTCTTACTAGATGTCCCTGCGGAGCAAGCACAGAACTTCCATATAGACTGCAATACCAAACGTTGTTCATAGAGGACGTTCCAGAAATTGCCATTTACAGTCTCTGTATACAGGTACAGTTCCACATTCTTCTACTAGATGCCCCTTGGAACCAGGACAAAAAATGAATCTGCAAACTTGGAAACCATTCACGGCTTTACTGGCCTTTTTATGTTTCAAAAGCAAGACACCAGAAAAAAGACCTAGTTTATTGGCATGGGAACTAAAACGGACATTGCAATTAAAACACTGCAGTGAGAGTGTTCTGGCATGCATATATGATGCACAACTAAAGACAATTGTTTTCCTTGCCTTTCAATGATGTAACTTGAGCGAGTGTAATTATAGCTTAATTCATGAAACACTTTAAATTCAGTTTAAATTGGAAACTTTGATCAGATATTTCAATAACTGTAGGTTTGAGACGGTTGTAAGGGGTGCCGTGGAGACCATAAAACAAGTTTAATTGGGAGGTATATCTGTTACAGTGGCATGCACTTTAATTAGGAAATCTTTCTTTGCAGAATATGGAAATTTTGGCTGAGTCTCTTTCAATGCAATCATAGAAGTCTCAGAGAAATTCCATATGTGTTATTCCTCAAACGTAACTGTTACTATATTGCATCACTGACTTTATCGCCTCAGTCAGTATATAGTCTGTGAGGGTTTGTCCATCAGATATTCGTACTGATTTTTCCCAGAATCTCAGACGTAAAGCAGAGGCACGTCCGACTGCAATAGGATTTAAAAAGTAAACTTAATTTGAAGCAAATGACAGTACAATGTAAACAGTAACATGGAATGGCTTTTAAACCGAGAGAATCTTTGTGGTGTAAGAGGAAATGCCACAAAATTACGGCATACCGGGTGCAATACGTCAAACAGCATAACAATACACATGGGGAGATGATTCATGGAATCTGTGCGCCGAAAAAACGGGATTTGTACGCCATTCTGCCTGCAAATCCCCATTTGTTAAATTTGGATTTGTGGGCAGAATGGCGCACAAATTCCATGAATCAGCCCCATGGATATCCAATATTTTACCTTTACTATAGTAGTGCCACACACTGTTAGCATAGGTGTCCATAGAGACGGGCATCAGCATCATGCATGCCAAAACAAAATAATACCACAGACACTAGTGGTGGCTGCAAAAATATGCAAGCAGCACTTCTTGCAGAATGGTGTAATACCAAAGGTTCTTACTAGATGTCCCTGCGCAGCAAGCACAGAACTTCCATATAGACTGCAATACCAAACGTTGTTCATAGAGGACGTTGCAGAAATTGCCATTTACAGTCTCTGTATACAGGTACAGTTCCACATTCTTCTACTAGATGCCCCTTGGAACCAGGACAAAAAATGAATCTGCAAACTTGGAAACCATTCACGGCTTTACTGGCCTTTTTATGTTTCAAAAGCAAGACACCAGAAAAAAGACCTAGTTTATTGGCATGGGAACTAAAACGGACATTGCAATTAAAACACTGCAGTGAGAGTGTTCTGGCATGCATATATGATGCACAACTAAAGACAATTGTTTTCCTTGCCTTTCAATGATGTAACTTGAGCTAGTGTAATTATAGCTTAATTCATGAAACACTTTAAATTCAGTTTAAATTGGAAACTTTGATCAGATATTTCAATAACTGTAGTTTTAAGACGGTTGTAAGGGGTGTAGTGGAGACCATAAAACAGATTTATTTGGGAGGGATATCTGTTACAGTGGCATGCACTTTAATTAGGAAATCTTTCTTTGCAGAATATGGAAATGTTGGCTGAGTCTCTTTCAATGCAATCATAGAAGTCTCAGAGAAATTCCATATGTGTTATTCCTCAAACGTAACTGTTACTATATTGCATCACTGACTTTATCGCCTCAGTCAGTATATAGTCTGTGAGGGTTTGTCCATCAGATATTCGTACTGATTTTTCCCAGAATCTCTGACGTAAAGCAGAGGCACGTCCGACTGCAATAGGATTTAAAAAGTAAACTTAATTTGAAGCAAATGACAGTACAATGTAAACAGTAACATGGAATGGCTTTTAAACCGAGAGAATCTTTGTGGTGTAAGAGGAAATGCCACAAAATTACGGCATACCGGGTGCAATACGTCAAACAGCATAACAATACACATGGGGAGATGATTCATGGAATCTGTGCGCCGAAAAAACGGGATTTGTACGCCATTCTGCCTGCAAATCCCCATTTGTTAAATTTGGATTTGTGGGCAGAATGGCGCACAAATTCCATGAATCAGCCCCATGGATATCCAATATTTTACCTTTACTATAGTAGTGCCACACACTGTTAGCATAGGTGTCCATAGAGACGGGCATCAGCATCATGCATGCCAAAACAAAATAATACCACAGACACTAGTGGTGGCTGCAAAAATATGCAAGCAGCACTTCTTGCAGAATGGTGTAATACCAAAGGTTCTTACTAGATGTCCCTGCGCAGCAAGCACAGAACTTCCATATAGACTGCAATACCAAACGTTGTTCATAGAGGACGTTGCAGAAATTGCCATTTACAGTCTCTGTATACAGGTACAGTTCCACATTCTTCTACTAGATGCCCCTTGGAACCAGGACAAAAAATGAATCTGCAAACTTGGAAACCATTCACGGCTTTACTGGCCTTTTTATGTTTCAAAAGCAAGACACCAGAAAAAAGACCTAGTTTATTGGCATGGGAACTAAAACGGACATTGCAATTAAAACACTGCAGTGAGAGTGTTCTGGCATGCATATATGATGCACAACTAAAGACAATTGTTTTCCTTGCCTTTCAATGATGTAACTTGAGCTAGTGTAATTATAGCTTAATTCATGAAACACTTTAAATTCAGTTTAAATTGGAAACTTTGATCAGATATTTCAATAACTGTAGTTTTAAGACGGTTGTAAGGGGTGTAGTGGAGACCATAAAACAGATTTATTTGGGAGGGATATCTGTTACAGTGGCATGCACTTTAATTAGGAAATCTTTCTTTGCAGAATATGGAAATGTTGGCTGAGTCTCTTTCAATGCAATCATAGAAGTCTCAGAGAAATTCCATATGTGTTATTCCTCAAACGTAACTGTTACTATATTGCATCACTGACTTTATCGCCTCAGTCAGTATATAGTCTGTGAGGGTTTGTCCATCAGATATTCGTACTGATTTTTCCCAGAATCTCAGACGTAAAGCAGAGGCACGTCCGACTGCAATAGGATTTAAAAAGTAAACTTAATTTGAAGCAAATGACAGTACAATGTAAACAGTAACATGGAATGGCTTTTAAACCGAGAGAATCTTTGTGGTGTAAGAGGAAATGCCACAAAATTACGGCATACCGGGTGCAATACGTCAAACAGCATAACAATACACATGGGGAGATGATTCATGGAATCTGTGCGCCGAAAAAACGGGATTTGTACGCCATTCTGCCTGCAAATCCCCATTTGTTAAATTTGGATTTGTGGGCAGAATGGCGCACAAATTCCATGAATCATCCCCATGGATATCTAGTATTTTACCTTTACTATAGTAGTGCCACACACTGTTAGCATAGGTGTCCATAGAGACAGGCAGCAGCATCATGCATGCCAAAACAAAATAATACCACAGACACTAGTGGTGGCTGCAAAAATATGCAAGAAGCACTTCTTGCAGAAAGATGTAATACCAAAAGTTGTTACTAGATGTCCCTGCGGAGCAAGCACAGAACTTCCATATAGATTGCAATACCAAACGTTGTTCATAGAGGACGTTGCAGAAATTGCCATTTACAATCTCTGTATACAGGTACAGTTCCACATTCTTCTACTAGATGCCCCTTGGAACCAGGACAAAAAATCAATCTGCAAACTTGGAAACCATTCACGGTTTTACTGGCCTTTTTATGTTTCAAAAGCAAGACACCAGAAAAAAGACCTAGTTTATTGGCATGGGAACTAAAACGGACATTGCAATTAAAACACTGCAGTGAGAGTGTTCTGGCATGCATATATGATGCACAACTAAAGACAATTGTTTTCCTTGCCTTTCAATGATGTAACTTGAGCTAGTGTAATTATAGCTTAATTCATGAAACACTTTAATTCAGTTTAAATTGGAAACTTTGATCAGATATTTCAATAACTGTAGGTTTAAGACGGTTGTAAGGGGTGTAGTGGAGACCATAAAACAGATTTATTTGGGAGGGATATCTGTTACAGTGGCATGCACTTTAATTAGGAAATCTTTCTTTGCAGAATATGGAAATGTTGGCTGAGTCTCTTTCAATGCAATCATAGAAGTCTCAGAGAAATTCCATATGTGCTATTCCTCAAACGTAACTGTTACTATATCGCATCACTGACTTTATCGCCTCAGTCAGTATATAGTCTGTGAGGGTTTGTCCATCAGATATTCGTACTGATTTTCACCAGAATCTCAGACGTAAAGCAGAGGCACGTCCGCCTGCAATAGGATTTAAAAAGTAAACTTAATTTGATGCAAATGGCAGTACATTGTAAACAGTAACATGGAATGGCTTTTAAACAACGGGAATCTTTGTGGTGTAAGAGGAAATGCCACAAAATTACGGCATACCAGGTGCAATTCGTCAACAGCATAACAATACACATGGGTATCTAGTCTGTTTTACTTTATTATAGTAGTGTCACACACTGTTAGCATAGGTCCCCAAAGAGACAGGCAGCAGCATCATGCATGCCAGAAAAAAATAACACCACAGACACTAGTGGTGGCCGCAAAAATATGCAAGTAGCACTTCTTGCAGACTGTTGTAATACCAAAGGTTGTTACTAGATGTCCATGCGGAGCAAGCACAGAACTTCCATATAGACTGCAATACCAAACGTTGTTCATAGAGGACGTTGCAGAAATTGCCATTTACAATCTCTGTATATAGGTACAGTTCCACATTATTCTACTAGATGCCCCTTGGAACCAGGACAAAAAATGAATCTGCAAACTTGGAAACCATTCACGGTTTTACAGGCCTTTGACAGTTGCAAAAGCAAGACACCAGAAAAAAGGCCAAGTTTATTGGCATGGGAAATAAAATGGACATTGCAATTAAAGCACTGCATTGAGAGTGTTCGGGCATGCATATATTATGCACCACTAAAGACAATTGTTTTCCTTGCCTTTCTATGATGTAACTTGAGCGAGTGCAATTATAGTTTAATTCATGAAACACTTTTAATTCAGTTTAAATTGGAATTTTTGATCGGATATTTCAATAACTGTAGGTGTGAGACGGTTGTAAGGGGTGTACTGGAGACCATAAAACAGATTTATTTGGGAGGGATATCTGTTACAGTGGCATGCACTTTAATTAGGAAATCTTTCTTTGCCGAATATGGAAATGTTGGCTGAGTCTCTTTCAATGCAATCATAGAAGTCACAGAGAAATTCCATATGTGTTATTCCTCAAACGTAACTGTTACTATATTGCATCACTGACTTTATCGCCTCATTCAGTATATAGTCTGTGAGGGTTTGTCCATCAGATATTCGTACTGATTTTTCCCAGAATTTCAGACGTAAAGCAGAGGCATGTCCGACTGCAATAGGATTTAAAAAGTAAACTTAATTTGAAGCAAATGACAGTACATTGTAAACAGTAACATGGAATGGCTTTTAAACCGAGAGAATGTTTGTGGTGTAAGAGGAAATGCCACAAAATTACGGCATACCGGGTGCAATACGTCAAACAGCATAACAATACACATGGGGGGATGATTCATGGAATCAGTGCGCCGAAAAAACGGGATTTGTACGCCATTCTGCCTGCAAATCCCCATTTGTTAAATTTTGATTTGTGGGCAGAATGGCGCTCAAATTCCATGAATCAGCCCCATGGATATCTAGTATTTTACCTTTACTATAGTAGTGCCACACACTGTTAGCATAGGTGTCCATAGAGACGGGCATCAGCATCATGCATGCCAAAACAAAATAATACCACAGACACTAGTGGTGGCTGCAAAAATATGCAAGCAGCACTTCTTGCAGAATGGTGTAATACCAAAGGTTCTTACTAGATGTCCCTGCGGAGCAAGCACAGAACTTCCATATAGACTGCAATACCAAACGTTGTTCATAGAGGACGTTGCAGAAATTGCCATTTACAGTCTCTGTATACAGGTACAGTTCCACATTCTTCTACTAGATGCCCCTTGGAACCAGGACAAAAAATGAATCTGCAAACTTGGAAACCATTCACGGCTTTACTGGCCTTTTTATGTTTCAAAAGCAAGACACCAGAAAAAAGACCTAGTTTATTGGCATGGGAACTAAAACGGGCATTGCAATTAAAACACTGCAGTGAGAGTGTTCTGGCATGCATATATGATGCACAACTAAAGACAATTGTTTTCCTTGCCTTTCAATGATGTAACTTGAGCGAGTGTAATTATAGCTTAATTCATGAAACACTTTAAATTCAGTTTAAATTGGAAACTTTGATCAGATATTTCAATAACTGTAGGTTTGAGACGGTTGTAAGGGGTGCCGTGGAGACCATAAAACAAGTTTAATTGGGAGGTATATCTGTTACAGTGGCATGCACTTTAATTAGGAAATCTTTCTTTGCAGAATATGGAAATGTTGGCTGAGTCTCTTTCAATGCAATCATAGAAGTCTCAGAGAAATTCCATATGTGTTATTCCTCAAACGTAACTGTTACTATATTGCATCACTGACTTTATCGCCTCAGTCAGTATATAGTCTGTGAGGGTTTGTCCATCAGATATTCGTACTGATTTTTCCCAGAATCTCAGACGTAAAGCAGAGGCACATCCGACTGCAATAGGATTTAAAAAGTAAACTTAATTTGAAGCAAATGACAGTACAATGTAAACAGTAACATGGAATGGCTTTTAAACCGAGAGAATCTTTGTGGTGTAAGAGGAAATGCCACAAAATTACGGCATACCGGGTGCAATACGTCAAACAGCATAACAATACACATGGGGAGATGATTCGTGGAATCTGTGCGCCGAAAAAACGGGATTTGTACGCCATTCTGCCTGCAAATCCCCATTTGTTAAATTTGGATTTGTGGGCAGAATGGCGCACAAATTCCATGAATCAGCCCCATGGATATCTAGTATTTTACTTTTACTATAGTAGTGCCACACACTGTTAGCATAGGGGTCCATAGAGACAGGCAGCAGCATCATGCATGCCAAAACAAAATAATACCACAGACACTAGTGGTGGCTGCAAAAATATGCAAGAAGCACTTCTTGCAGAATGGTGTAATACCAAAAGCTGTTACTAGATGTCCCTGCGGAGCAAGCACAGAACTTCCATATAGACTGCAATACCAAACGTTGTTCATAGAGGACGTTGCAGAAATTGCCATTTACAGTCTCTGTATACAGGTACAGTTCCACATTCTTCTACTAGATGCCCCTTGGAACCAGGACAAAAAATGAATCTGCAAACTTGGAAACCATTCACGGCTTTACTGGCCTTTTTATGTTTCAAAAGCAAGACACCAGAAAAAAGACCTAGTTTACTGGCATGGGAACTAAAACGGACATTGCAATTAAAACACTGCAGTGAGAATGTTCTGGCATACATATATGATGCACAACTAAAGACAATTGTTTTCCTTGCCTTTCAATGATGTAACTTGAGCGAGTGTAATTATAGCTTAATTCATGAAACACTTTAAATTCAGTTTAAATTGGAAACTTTGATCAGATATTTCAATAACTGTAGGTTTGAGACGGTTGTAAGGGGTGCCGTGGAGACCATAAAACAAGTTTAATTGGGAGGTATATCTGTTACAGTGGCATGCACTTTAATTAGGAAATCTTTCTTTGCAGAATATGGAAATGTTGGCTGAGTCTCTTTCAATGCAATCATAGATGTCTCAGAGAAATTCCATATGTGTTATTCCTCAAACGTAACTGTTACTATATTGCATCACTGACTTTATCGCCTCAGTCAGTATATAGTCTGAGAGGGTTTGTCCATCAGATATTCGTACTGATTTTTCCCAGAATCTCAGACGTAAAGCAGAGGCACGTCCGACTGCAATAGGATTTAAAAAGTAAACTTAATTTGAAGCAAATGACAGTACATTGTAAACAGTAACATGGAATGGCTTTTAAACAACGGGAATCTTTGTGGTGTAAGAGGAAATGCCACAAAATTACGGCATACCAGGTGCAATTCGTCGACAGCATAACAATACACATGGGTATCTAGTCTTTTTTACTTTATTATAGTAGTGTCACACACTGTTAGCATAGGTCCCCAAAGAAACAGGCAGCAGCATCATGCATGCCAGAAAAAAATAACACCACAGACACTAGTGGTGGCCGCAAAAATATGCAAGCAGCACTTCTTGCAGACTGTTGTAATACCAAAGGTTGTTACTAGATGTCCCTGCGGAGTAAGCACAGAACTTCCATATAGACTGCAATACCAAACGTTGTTCATAGAGGACGTTGCAGAAATTGCCATTTACAATCTCTGTATATAGGTACAGTTCCACATTATTCTACTAGATGCCCCTTGGAACCAGGACAAAAAATGAATCTGCAAACTTGGAAACCATTCACGGTTTTAGAGGCCTTTGACAGTTGCAAAAGCAGGACACCAGAAAAAAGGTCAAGTTTATTGTATTGGGAAATAAAATGGACATTGCAATTAAAACACTGCATTGAGAGTGTTCGGGCATGCATATATTATGCACCACTAAAGACAATTGTTTTCCTTGCCTTTCTATGATGTAACTTGAGCGAGTGCAATTATAGTTTAATTCATGAAACACTTTTAATTCAGTTTAAATTGGAATCTTTGATCGGATATTTCAATAACTGTAGGTGTGAGACGGTTGTAAGGGGTGTAGTGGAGACCATAAAACAGATTTATTTGGGAGGGATATCTGTTACAGTGGCATGCACTTTAATTAGGAAATCTTTCTTTGCAGAATATGGAAATGTTGGCTGAGTCTCTTTCAATGCAATCATAGAAGTCTCAGAGAAATTCCATATGTGTTATACCTCAAACGTAACTGTTACTATATTGCATCACTGACTTTATCGCCTCAGTCAGTATATAGTCTGTGAGGGTTTGTCCATCAGATATTCGTACTGATTTTTCCTAGAATCTCAGACGTAAAGCAGAGGCACGTCCGACTGCAATAGGATTTAAAAAGTAAACTTAATTTGAAGCAAATGACAGTACATTGTAAACAGTAACATGGAATGGCTTTTAAACAACGGGAATCTTTGTGGTGTAAGAGGAAATGCCACAAAATGATGGCATACCGGGTGCAATTCGTCAACAGCATAACAATACACATGGGTATCTAGTTTTTTTTACTTTATTATAGTAGTATAGTAGTGTCACACACTGTTACCATAGGTCCCCAAAGAGACAGGCAGCAGCATCATGCATGCCAGAAAAAAATAACACCACAGACACTAGTGGTGGCCGCAAAAATATGCAAGCAGCACTTCTTGCAGACTGTTGTAATACCAAAGGTTGTTACTAGATGTCCATGCGGAGCAAGCACAGAACTTCCATATAGACTGCAATACCAAACGTTGTTCATAGAGGACGTTGCAGAAATTGCCATTTACAATATCTGTATATAGGTACAGTTCCACATTATTCTACTAGATGCCCCTTGGAACCAGGACAAAAAATTAATCTGCAAACTTGGAAACCATTCACGGTTTTACAGGCCTTTGACAGTTGCAAAAGCAAGACACCAGAAAAAAGGCCAAGTTTATTGGCATGGGAAATAAAATGGACATTGCAATTAAAGCACTGCATTGAGAGTGTTCGGGCATGCATATATTATGCACCACTAAAGACAATTGTTTTCCTTGCCTTTCTATGATGTAACTTGAGCGAGTGCAATTATAGTTTAATTCATGAAACACTTTTAATTCAGTTTAAATTGGAATTTTTGATCGGATATTTCAATAACTGTAGGTGTGAGACGGTTGTAAGGGGTGTAGTGGAGACCATAAAACAGATTTATTTGGGAGGGATATCTGTTACAGTGGCATGCACTTTAATTAGGAAATCTTTCTTTGCCGAATATGGAAATGTTGGCTGAGTCTCTTTCAATGCAATCATAGAAGTCACAGAGAAATTCCATATGTGTTATTCCTCAAACGTAACTGTTACTATATTGCATCACTGACTTTATCGCCTCAGTCAGTATATAGTCTGTGAGGGTTTGTCCATCAGATATTCGTACTGATTTTTCCCAGAATTTCAGACGTAAAGCAGAGGCATGTCCGTCTGCAATAGGATTTAAAAAGTAAACTTAATTTGAAGCAAATGACAGTACATTGTAAACAGTAACATGGAATGGCTTTTAAACCGAGAGAATGTTTGTGGTGTAAGAGGAAATGCCACAAAATTACGGCATACCGGGTGCAATACGTCAAACAGCATAACAATACACATGGGGGGATGATTCATGGAATCCGTGCGCCGAAAAAACGGGATTTGCACGCCATTCTGCCTGCAAATCCCCATTTGTTAAATTTTGATTTGTGGGCAGAATGGCGCTCAAATTCCATGAATCAGCCCCATGGATATCTAGTATTTTACCTTTACTATAGTAGTGCCACACACTGTTAGCATAGGTGTCCATAGAGACGGGCATCAGCATCATGCATGCCAAAACAAAATAATACCACAGACACTAGTGGTGGCTGCAAAAATATGCAAGACGCACTTCTTGCAGAATGGTGTAATACCAAAGGTTCTTACTAGATGTCCCTGCGGAGCAAGCACAGAACTTCCATATAGACTGCAATACCAAACGTTGTTCATAGAGGACGTTGCAGAAATTGCCATTTACAGTCTCTGTATACAGGTACACTTCCACATTCTTCTACTAGATGCCCCTTGGAACCAGGACAAAAAATGAATCTGCAAACTTGGAAACCATTCACGGCTTTACTGGCCTTTTTATGTTTCAAAAGCAAGACACCAGAAAAAAGACCTAGTTTATTGGCATGGGAACTAAAACGGACATTGCAATTAAAACACTGCAGTGAGAGTGTTCTGGCATGCATATATGATGCACAACTAAAGACAATTGTTTTCCTTGCCTTTCAATGATGTAACTTGAGCGAGTGTAATTATAGCTTAATTCATGAAACACTTTAAATTCAGTTTAAATTGGAAACTTTGATCAGATATTTCAATAACTGTAGGTTTGAGACGGTTGTAAGGGGTGCCGTGGAGACCATAAAACAAGTTTAATTCGGAGGTATATCTGTTACAGTGGCATGCACTTTAATTAGGAAATCTTTCTTTGCAGAATATGGAAATGTTGGCTGAGTCTCTTTCAATGCAATAATAGAAGTCTCAGAGAAATTCCATATGTGTTATTCCTCAAACGTAACTGTTACTATATTGCATCACTGACTTTATCGCCTCAGTCAGTATATAGTCTGTGAGGGTTTGTCCATCAGATATTCGTACTGATTTTTCCCAGAATCTCAGACGCAAAGCAGAGGCACGTCCGACTGCAATAGGATTTAAAAAGTAAACTTAATTTGAAGCAAATGACAGTACAATGTAAACAGTAACATGGAATGGCTTTTAAACCGAGAGAATCTTTGTGGTGTAAGAGGAAATGCCACACAATTACGGCATACCGGGTGCAATACATCAAACAGCATAACAATACACATGGGGGGATGATTCATGGAATCTGTGCGCCGAAAAAACGGGATTTGTACGCCATTCTGCCTGCAAATCCCCATTTGTTAAATTTGGATTTGAGGGCAGAATGGCGCACAAATTCCATAAATCAGCCCCATGGATATCTAGTATTTTACCTTTACTATAGTAGTGCCACACACTGTTAGCATAGGTGTCCATAGAGACAGGCATCAGCATCATGCATGCCAAAACAAAATAATACCACAGACACTAGTGGTGGCTGCAAAAATATGCAAGCAGGACTTCTTGCCGAATGGTGTAATACCAAAAGTTGTTACTAGATGTCCCTGCGGAGCAAGCACAGAACTTCCATATAGACTGCAATACCAAACGTTGTTCATAGAGGACGTTGCAGAAATTGCCATTTACAGTCTCTGTATACAGGTACAGTTCCACATTCTTCTACTAGATGCCCCTTGGAACCAGGACAAAAAATGAATCTGCAAACTTGGAAACCATTCACGGCTTTACTGACCTTTTTATGTTTCAAAAGCAAGACACCAGAAAAAAGACCTAGTTTATTGGCATGGGAACTAAAACGGGCATTGCAATTAAAACACTGCAGTGAGAGTGTTCTGGCATGCATATATGATGCACAACTAAAGACAATTGTTTCCTTGCCTTTCAATGATGTAACTTGAGCGAGTGTAATTATAGCTTAATTCATGAAACACTTTAAATTCAGTTTAAATTGGAAACTTTTATCAGATATTTCAATAACTGTAGGTTTGAGACGGTTGTAAGGGGTGCCGTGGAGACCATAAAACAAGTTTAATTGGGAGGTATATCTGTTACAGTGGCATGCACTTTAATTAGGAAATCTTTCTTTGCAGAATATGGAAATGTTGGCTGAGTCTCTTTCAATGCAATCATAGAAGTCTCAGAGAAATTCCATATGTGTTATTCCTCAAACGTAACTGTTACTATATTGCATCACTGACTTTATCGCCTCAGTCAGTATATAGTCTGTGAGGGTTTGTCCATCAGATATTCGTACTGATTTTTCCCAGAATCTCAGACGTAAAGCAGAGGCACATCCGACTGCAATAGGATTTAAAAAGTAAACTTAATTTGAAGCAAATGACAGTACAATGTAAACAGTAACATGGAATGGCTTTTAAACCGAGAGAATCTTTGTGGTGTAAGAGGAAATGCCACAAAATTACGGCATACCGGGTGCAATACGTCAAACAGCATAACAATACACATGGGGAGATGATTCGTGGAATCTGTGCGCCGAAAAAACGGGATTTGTACGCCATTCTGCCTGCAAATCCCCATTTGTTAAATTTGGATTTGTGGGCAGAATGGCGCACAAATTCCATGAATCAGCCCCATGGATATCTAGTATTTTACCTTTACTATAGTAGTGCCACACACTGTTAGCATAGGGGTCCATAGAGACAGGCAGCAGCATCATGCATGCCAAAACAAAATAATACCACAGACACTAGTGGTGGCTGCAAAAATATGCAAGAAGCACTTCTTGCAGAATGGTGTAATACCAAAAGTTGTTACTAGATGTCCCTGCGGAGCAAGCACAGAACTTCCATATAGACTGCAATACCAAACGTTGTTCATAGAGGACGTTGCAGAAATTGCCATTTACAGTCTCTGTATACAGGTACAGTTCCACATTCTTCTACTAGATGCCCCTTGGAACCAGGACAAAAAATGAATCTGCAAACTTGGAAACCATTCACGGCTTTACTGGCCTTTTTATGTTTCAAAAGCAAGACACCAGAAAAAAGACCTAGTTTACTGGCATGGGAACTAAAACGGACATTGCAATTAAAACACTGCAGTGAGAATGTTCTGGCATACATATATGATGCACAACTAAAGACAATTGTTTTCCTTGCCTTTCAATGATGTAACTTGAGCGAGTGTAATTATAGCTTAATTCATGAAACACTTTAAATTCAGTTTAAATTGGAAACTTTGATCAGATATTTCAATAACTGTAGGTTTGAGACGGTTGTAAGGGGTGCCGTGGAGACCATAAAACAAGTTTAATTGGGAGGTATATCTGTTACAGTGGCATGCACTTTAATTAGGAAATCTTTCTTTGCAGAATATGGAAATGTTGGCTGAGTCTCTTTCAATGCAATCATAGATGTCTCAGAGAAATTCCATATGTGTTATTCCTCAAACGTAACTGTTACTATATTGCATCACTGACTTTATCGCCTCAGTCAGTATATAGTCTGAGAGGGTTTGTCCATCAGATATTCGTACTGATTTTTCCCAGAATCTCAGACGTAAAGCAGAGGCACGTCCGACTGCAATAGGATTTAAAAAGTAAACTTAATTTGAAGCAAATGACAGTACATTGTAAACAGTAACATGGAATGGCTTTTAAACAACGGGAATCTTTGTGGTGTAAGAGGAAATGCCACAAAATTCCGGCATACCAGGTGCAATTCGTCGACAGCATAACAATACACATGGGTATCTAGTCTTTTTTACTTTATTATAGTAGTGTCACACACTGTTAGCATAGGTCCCCAAAGAAACAGGCAGCAGCATCATGCATGCCAGAAAAAAATAACACCACAGACACTAGTGGTGGCCGCAAAAATATGCAAGCAGCACTTCTTGCAGACTGTTGTAATACCAAAGGTTGTTACTAGATGTCCCTGCGGAGTAAGCACCGAACTTCCATATAGACTGCAATACCAAACGTTGTTCATAGAGGACGTTGCAGAAATTGCCATTTACAATCTCTGTATATAGGTACAGTTCCACATTATTCTACTAGATGCCCCTTGGAACCAGGACAAAAAATGAATCTGCAAACTTGGAAACCATTCACGGTTTTAGAGGCCTTTGACAGTTGCAAAAGCAGGACACCAGAAAAAAGGTCAAGTTTATTGTATTGGGAAATAAAATGGACATTGCAATTAAAACACTGCATTGAGAGTGTTCGGGCATGCATATATTATGCACCACTAAAGACAATTGTTTTCCTTGCCTTTCTATGATGTAACTTGAGCGAGTGCAATTATAGTTTAATTCATGAAACACTTTTAATTCAGTTTAAATTGGAATCTTTGATCGGATATTTCAATAACTGTAGGTGTGAGACGGTTGTAAGGGGTGTAGTGGAGACCATAAAACAGATTTATTTGGGAGGGATATCTGTTACAGTGGCATGCACTTTAATTAGGAAATCTTTCTTTGCAGAATATGGAAATGTTGGCTGAGTCTCTTTCAATGCAATCATAGAAGTCTCAGAGAAATTCCATATGTGTTATACCTCAAACGTAACTGTTACTATATTGCATCACTGACTTTATCGCCTCAGTCAGTATATAGTCTGTGAGGGTTTGTCCATCAGATATTCGTACTGATTTTTCCTAGAATCTCAGACGTAAAGCAGAGGCACGTCCGACTGCAATAGGATTTAAAAAGTAAACTTAATTTGAAGCAAATGACAGTACATTGTAAACAGTAACATGGAATGGCTTTTAAACAACGGGAATCTTTGTGGTGTAAGAGGAAATGCCACAAAATTATGGCATACCGGGTGCAATTCGTCAACAGCATAACAATACACATGGGTATCTAGTTTTTTTTACTTTATTATAGTAGTATAGTAGTGTCACACACTGTTACCATAGGTCCCCAAAGAGACAGGCAGCAGCATCATGCATGCCAGAAAAAAATAACACCACAGACACTAGTGGTGGCCGCAAAAATATGCAAGCAGCACTTCTTGCAGACTGTTGTAATACCAAAGGTTGTTACTAGATGTCCATGCGGAGCAAGCACAGAACTTCCATATAGACTGCAATACCAAACGTTGTTCATAGAGGACGTTGCAGAAATTGCCATTTACAATATCTGTATATAGGTACAGTTCCACATTATTCTACTAGATGCCCCTTGGAACCAGGACAAAAAATTAATCTGCAAACTTGGAAACCATTCACGGTTTTACAGGCCTTTGACAGTTGCAAAAGCAAGACACCAGAAAAAAGGCCAAGTTTATTGGCATGGGAAATAAAATGGACATTGCAATTAAAGCACTGCATTGAGAGTGTTCGGGCATGCATATATTATGCACCACTAAAGACAATTGTTTTCCTTGCCTTTCTATGATGTAACTTGAGCGAGTGCAATTATAGTTTAATTCATGAAACACTTTTAATTCAGTTTAAATTGGAATTTTTGATCGGATATTTCAATAACTGTAGGTGTGAGACGGTTGTAAGGGGTGTAGTGGAGACCATAAAACAGATTTATTTGGGAGGGATATCTGTTACAGTGGCATGCACTTTAATTAGGAAATCTTTCTTTGCCGAATATGGAAATGTTGGCTGAGTCTCTTTCAATGCAATCATAGAAGTCACAGAGAAATTCCATATGTGTTATTCCTCAAACGTAACTGTTACTATATTGCATCACTGACTTTATCGCCTCAGTCAGTATATAGTCTGTGAGGGTTTGTCCATCAGATATTCGTACTGATTTTTCCCAGAATTTCAGACGTAAAGCAGAGGCATGTCCGACTGCAATAGGATTTAAAAAGTAAACTTAATTTGAAGCAAATGACAGTACATTGTAAACAGTAACATGGAATGGCTTTTAAACCGAGAGAATGTTTGTGGTGTAAGAGGAAATGCCACAAAATTACGGCATACCGGGTGCAATACGTCAAACAGCATAACAATACACATGGGGGGATGATTCATGGAATCTGTGCGCCGAAAAAACGGGATTTGCACGCCATTCTGCCTGCAAATCCCCATTTGTTAAATTTTGATTTGTGGGCAGAATGGCGCTCAAATTCCATGAATCAGCCCCATGGATATCTAGTATTTTACCTTTACTATAGTAGTGCCACACACTGTTAGCATAGGTGTCCATAGAGACGGGCATCAGCATCATGCATGCCAAAACAAAATAATACCACAGACACTAGTGGTGGCTGCAAAAATATGCAAGACGCACTTCTTGCAGAATGGTGTAATACCAAAGGTTCTTACTAGATGTCCCTGCGGAGCAAGCACAGAACTTCCATATAGACTGCAATACCAAACGTTGTTCATAGAGGACGTTGCAGAAATTGCCATTTACAGTCTCTGTATACAGGTACACTTCCACATTCTTCTACTAGATGCCCCTTGGAACCAGGACAAAAAATGAATCTGCAAACTTGGAAACCATTCACGGCTTTACTGGCCTTTTTATGTTTCAAAAGCAAGACACCAGAAAAAAGACCTAGTTTATTGGCATGGGAACTAAAACGGACATTGCAATTAAAACACTGCAGTGAGAGTGTTCTGGCATGCATATATGATGCACAACTAAAGACAATTGTTTTCCTTGCCTTTCAATGATGTAACTTGAGCGAGTGTAATTATAGCTTAATTCATGAAACACTTTAAATTCAGTTTAAATTGAAAACTTTGATCAGATATTTCAATAACTGTAGGTTTGAGACGGTTGTAAGGGGTGCCGTGGAGACCATAAAACAAGTTTAATTCGGAGGTATATCTGTTACAGTGGCATGCACTTTAATTAGGAAATCTTTCTTTGCAGAATATGGAAATGTTGGCTGAGTCTCTTTCAATGCAATAATAGAAGTCTCAGAGAAATTCCATATGTGTTATTCCTCAAACGTAACTGTTACTATATTGCATCACTGACTTTATCGCCTCAGTCAGTATATAGTCTGTGAGGGTTTGTCCATCAGATATTCGTACTGATTTTTCCCAGAATCTCAGACGCAAAGCAGAGGCACGTCCGACTGCAATAGGATTTAAAAAGTAAACTTAATTTGAAGCAAATGACAGTACAATGTAAACAGTAACATGGAATGGCTTTTAAACCGAGAGAATCTTTGTGGTGTAAGAGGAAATGCCACACAATTACGGCATACCGGGTGCAATACATCAAACAGCATAACAATACACATGGGGGGATGATTCATGGAATCTGTGCGCCGAAAAAACGGGATTTGTACGCCATTCTGCCTGCAAATCCCCATTTGTTAAATTTGGATTTGAGGGCAGAATGGCGCACAAATTCCATAAATCAGCCCCATGGATATCTAGTATTTTACCTTTACTATAGTAGTGCCACACACTGTTAGCATAGGTGTCCATAGAGACAGGCATCAGCATCATGCATGCCAAAACAAAATAATACCACAGACACTAGTGGTGGCTGCAAAAATATGCAAACAGCACTTCTTGCCGAATGGTGTAATACCAAAGGTTGTTACTAGATGTACCTGCGGAGCAAGCACAGAACTTCCATATAGACTGCAATACCAAACGTTGTTCATAGAGGACGTTGCAGAAATTGCCATTTACAATCTCTGTATATAGGTACAGTTCCACAATATTCTAGTAGATGCCCCTTGGAACCAGGACAAAAAATGAAAATCTGCAAACTTGAAAACCATTCACGGTTTTACAGGCCTTTGACAGTTGCAAAAGCAAGACACCAGAAAAAAGGCCAAGTTTATTGGCATGGGAAATAAAATGGACATTGCAATTAAAGCACTGCATTGAGAGTGTTCGGGCATGCATATATTATGCACCACTAAAGACAATTGTTTTCCTTGCCTTTCTATGATGTAACTTGAGCGAGTGCAATTATAGTTTAATTCATGAAATACTTTTAATTCAGTTTAAATTGGAATTTTTGATCGGATATTTCAATAACTGTAGGTGTGAGACGGTTGTAAGGGGTGTACTGGAGACCATAAAACAGATTTATTTGGGAGGGATATCTGTTACAGTGGCATGCACTTTAATTAGGAAATCTTTCTTTGCAGAATATGGAAATGTTGGCTGAGTCTCTTTCAATGCAATCATAGAAGTCTCAGAGAAATTCCATATGTGTTATTCCTCAAACGTAACTGTTACTATATTGCATCACTGACTTTATCGCCTCAGTCAGTATATAGTCTGTGAGGGTTTGTCCATCAGATATTCGTACTGATTTTTCCCAGAATCTCAGACGTCAAGCAGAGGCACGTCCGACTGCAATAGGATTTAAAAAGTAAACTTAATTTGAAGCAAATGACAGTAAAATGTAAACAGTAACATGGAATGGCTTTTAAACCGAGAGAATCTTTGTGGTGTAAGAGGAAATGCCACAAAATTACGGCATACCAGGTGCAATTCGTCGACAGCATAACAATACACATGGGTATCTAGTCTTTTTTACTTTATTATAGTAGTGTCACACACTGTTAGCATAGGTCCCCAAAGAAACAGGCAGCAGCATCATGCATGCCAGAAAAAAATAACACCACAGACACTAGTGGTGGCCGCAAAAATATGCAAGCAGCACTTCTTGCAGATTGTTGTAATACCAAAGGTTGTTACTAGATGTCCCTGCGGAGCAAGCACAGAAATTCCATATAGACTGCAATACCAAACGTTGTTCATAGAGGACGTTGCAGAAATTGCCATTTACAATCTCTGTATATAGGTACAGTTCCACATTATTCTACTAGATGCCCCTTGGAACCAGGACAAAAAATGAATCTGCAAACTTGGAAACCATTCACGGTTTTACAGGCCTTTGACAGTTGCAAAAGCTAGACACCAGAAAAAAGGCCAAGTTTATTGCATTGGGAAATAAAATGGACATTGCAATTAAAACACTGCATTGAGAGTGTTCGGGCATGCATATATTATGCACCACTAAAGACAATTGTTTTCCTTGCCTTTCTATGATGTAACTTGAGCGAGTGTAATTATAGCTTAATTCATGAAACACTTTAAATTCAGTTTAAATTGGAAACTTTGATCAGATATTTCAATAACTGTAGGTTTGAGACGGTTGTAAGGGGTGCCGTGGAGACCATAAAACAAGTTTAATTCGGAGGTATATCTGTTACAGTGGCATGCACTTTAATTAGGAAATCTTTCTTTGCAGAATATGGAAATGTTGGCTGAGTCTCTTTCAATGCAATAATAGAAGTCTCAGAGAAATTCCATATGTGTTATTCCTCAAACGTAACTGTTACTATATTGCATCACTGACTTTATCGCCTCAGTCAGTATATAGTCTGTGAGGGTTTGTCCATCAGATATTCGTACTGATTTTTCCCAGAATCTCAGACGCAAAGCAGAGGCACGTCCGACTGCAATAGGATTTAAAAAGTAAACTTAATTTGAAGCAAATGACAGTACAATGTAAACAGTAACATGGAATGGCTTTTAAACCGAGAGAATCTTTGTGGTGTAAGAGGAAATGCCACACAATTACGGCATACCGGGTGCAATACATCAAACAGCATAACAATACACATGGGGGGATGATTCATGGAATCTGTGCGCCGAAAAAACGGGATTTGTACGCCATTCTGCCTGCAAATCCCCATTTGTTAAATTTGGATTTGAGGGCAGAATGGCGCACAAATTCCATAAATCAGCCCCATGGATATCTAGTATTTTACCTTTACTATAGTAGTGCCACACACTGTTAGCATAGGTGTCCATAGAGACAGGCATCAGCATCATGCATGCCAAAACAAAATAATACCACAGACACTAGTGGTGGCTGCAAAAATATGCAAACAGCACTTCTTGCCGAATGGTGTAATACCAAAGGTTGTTACTAGATGTACCTGCGGAGCAAGCACAGAACTTCCATATAGACTGCAATACCAAACGTTGTTCATAGAGGACGTTGCAGAAATTGCCATTTACAATCTCTGTATATAGGTACAGTTCCACAATATTCTAGTAGATGCCCCTTGGAACCAGGACAAAAAATGAAAATCTGCAAACTTGAAAACCATTCACGGTTTTACAGGCCTTTGACAGTTGCAAAAGCTAGACACCAGAAAAAAGGCCAAGTTTATTGCATTGGGAAATAAAATGGACATTGCAATTAAAACACTGCATTGAGAGTGTTCGGGCATGCATATATTATGCACCACTAAAGACAATTGTTTTCCTTGCCTTTCTATGATGTAACTTGAGCGAGTGCAATTATAATTTAATTCATGAAACACTTTTAATTCACTTTAAATTGGAATCTTTGATCGGATATTTCAATAACTGTAGGCGCGAGACGGTTGTAAGGGGTGTAGTGGAGACCATAAAACAGATTTATTTGGGAGGGATATCTGTTACAGTGGCATGCACTTTAATTAGGAAATCTTTCTTTGCAGAATATGGAAATGTTGGCTGAGTCTCTTTCAATGCAATCATAGAAGTCTCAGAGAAATTCCATATGTGCTATTCCTCAAACGTAACTGTTACTATATCGCATCACTGACTTTATCGCCTCAGTCAGTATATAGTCTGTGAGGGTTTGTCCATCAGATATTCGTACTGATTTTTCCCAGAATCTCAGACGTAAAGCAGAGGCACGTCCGACTGCAATAGGATTTAAAAAGTAAACTTAATTTGAAGCAAATGACAGTACATTGTAAACAGTAACATGGAATGGCTTTTAAACAACGGGAATCTTTGTGGTGTAAGAGGAAATGCCACAAAATTACGGCATACCAGGTGCAATTCGTCAACAGCATAACAATACACATGGGTATCTAGTCTGTTTTACTTTATTATAGTAGTGTCACACACTGTTAGCATAGGTCGCCAAAGAAACAGGCAGCAGCATCATGCATGCCAAAACAAAATAATACCACAGACACTAGTGGTGGCTGCAAAAATATGCAAGCAGCACTTCTTGCAGAATGGTGTAATACCAAAAGTTGTTACTAGATGTCCCTGCGGAGCAAGCACAGATCTTCCATATAGACTGCAATACCAAACGTTGTTCATAGAGGACGTTGCAGAAATTGCCAATTAAAATCTCTGTATATAGGTACAGTTCCAAATTATTCTACTAGATGCCCCTTAGAACCAGAACAAAAAATGAATCTGCAAACTTGGAAACTATTCACGGTTTTACAGGCCTTTGACAGTTGCAAAATCAAGACACCAGAAAAAAGGCCAAGTTTATTGGCATGGGAAATAAAATGGACATTGCAATTAAAACACTGCATTGAGAGTGTTCGGGCATGCATATATTATGCACCACTAAAGACAATTGTTTTCCTTGCCTTTCTATGATGTAACTTGAGCGAGTGCAATTATAGTTTAATTCATGAAACACTTTTAATTCAGTTTAAATTGGAATCTTTGATCGGATATTTCAATAACTGTAGGTGTGAGACGGTTGTAAGGGGTGTACTGGAGACCATAAAACAGATTTATTTGGGAGGGATATCTGTTACAGTGGCATGCACTTTAATTAGGAAATCTTTCTTTGCCGAATATGGAAATGTTGGCTGAGTCTCTTTCAATGCAATCATAAAAGTCTCAGAGAAATTCCATATGTGTTATTCCTCAAACGTAACTGTTACTATATTGCATCACTGACTTTATCGCCTCAATCAGTATATAGTCTGTGAGGGTTTGTCCATCAGATATTCGTACTGATTTTTCCCAGAATCTCAGACGTAAAGCAGAGGCACGTCCGACTGCAATAGGATTTAAAAAGTAAACTTAATTTGAAGCAAATGACAGGACATCGTAAACAGTAACATGGAATGACTTGTAAACCGAGAGAATCTATGTGGTGTAAGAGGAAATGCCACAAAATTACGGCATACCGGGTGCAATACGTCAAACAGCATAACAATACACATGGGGGGATGATTCATGGAATCTCTGCGCTGAAAAAACGGGATTTGTACGCCATTCTGCCTGCAAATCCCCATTTGTTAAATTTTGGTTTGTGGGCAGAATGACGCACAAATTCCATGCATCAGCCCCATGGATATCTGGTATTTTGCCTTTACTATAGTAGTGTCACACACTGTTAGCATAGGTTCCCAAAGAGACAGGCAGCAGCATCATGCATGCCAAAACAAAATAATACCACAGACACTAGTGGTATCTGCAAAAATATGCAAGCAGCACTTCTTGCAGAATGGTGTAATACCAAAGGTTGTTACTAGATGTCCCTGCGGAACAAGCACAGAACTTCCATATAGACTGCAATACCAAACGCTGTTCATAGAGGTCGTTGCAGAAATTGCCATTTACAATCTCTGTATACAGGTACAGTTCCCCATTCTTCTACTAGATGTCCCTTGGAACACGGACAAAAAATGAATCTGCAAACTTGGAAACCATTCATGGTTTTACTGGCCTTTTTATGTTTCAAAAGCAAGACACCAGAAAAAAGACCAAGTTTATTGGCATGGGAACTAAAACGGACATTGCAATTAAAACACTGCAGTGAGAGTGTTCTGGCATGCATATATGATGCACAACTAAAGACAATTGTTTTCCTTGCCTTTCAATGATGTAACTTGAGCGAGTGTAATTATAGCTTAATTCATGAAACACTTTAAATTCACTTTAAATTGGAAACTTTGATCAGATATTTCAATAACTGTAGGTTTGATACGGTTGTAAGGGGTGCAGTGGAGACCATAAAACAAGTTTAATTGGGAGGTATATCTGTTACAGTGGCATGCACTTTAATTAGGAAATCTTTCTTTGCAGAATATGGAAATGTTGGCTGAGTCTCTTTCAACGGAATCATAGAAGTCTCATAGAAATTCCATATATGTTATTCCTCAAACGTAACTGTTACTATATTGCATCACTGACTTTATCGCCTCAGTCAGTATATAGTCTGTGAGGGTATGTCCATCAGATATTCGTACTGATTTTTCCCAGAATCTCAGACGTAAAGCAGAGGCACGTCCGACTGCAATAGGATTTAAAAAGTAAACTTAATTTGAAGCAAATGACAGTACATTGTAACAGTAACATGGAATGGCTTTTAAACCACGGGAATCATTGTGGTGTAAGAGGAAATGCCACAAAATTACAGCATACCGGGTGCAATTCGTCAACAGCATAACAATACACATGGGTATCTAGTCTTTTTTACTTTATTATAGTAGTGTCACACACTGTTAGCATAGGTCCCCAAAGAGACAGGCAGCAGCATCATGCATGCCAGAAAAAAATAACACCACAGACACTAGTGGTGGCCGCAAAAATATGCAAGCAGCACTTCTTGCAGACTGTTGTAATACCAAAGGTTGTTACTAGATGTCCATGCGGAGCAAGCACAGAACTTCCATATAGACTGCAATACCAAACGTTGTTCATAGAGGGCGTTGCAGAAATTGCCATTTACAATCTCTGTATATAGGTACAGTTCCACATTATTCTACTAGATGCCCCTTAGAACCAGGACAAAAAATGAATCTGCAAACTTGGAAACTATTCACGGTTTTACAGGCCTTTGACAGTTGCAAAATCAAGACAACAGAAAAAAGGCCAAGTTTATTGCATTGGGAAATAAAATGGACATTGCAATTAAAACACTGCATTGAGAGTGTTCGGGCATGCATATATTATGCACCACTAAAGACAATTGTTTTCCTTGCCTTTCTATGATGTAACTTGAGCGAGTGCAATTATAGTTTAATTCATGAAACACTTTTAATTCAGTTTAAATTGGAATCTTTGATCGGATATTTCAATAACTGTAGGCGTGAGACGGTTGTAAGGGGTGTAGTGGAGACCATAAAACAGATTTATTTGGGAGGGATATCTGTTACAGTGGCATGCACTTTAATTAGGAAATCTTTCTTTGCCGAATATGGAAATGTTGGCTGAGTCTCTTTCAATGCAATCATAGAAGTCTCAGAGAAATTCCATATGTGTTATTCCTCAAACGTAACTGTTACTATATTGCATCACTGACTTTATCGCCTCAGTCAGTATATAGTCTGTGAGGGTTTGTTCATCAGATATTCGTACTGATTTTTCCCAGAATCTCAGACGTAAAGCCGAGGCACGTCCGACTACAATAGGATTTAAAAAGTAAACTTAATTTGAAGCAAATGACAGTACATTGTAAACAGTAACATGGAATGGCTTTTAAACCGATAGAATCTTTGTGGTGTAAGAGGAAATGCCACAAAATTACGCATACCGGGTGCAATACGTCAAACAGCATAACAATACACATGGGGGGATGATTCATGGAATCTGTGCGCCGAAAAAACGGGATTTGTACGCCATTCTGCCGGCAAATCCCCATTTGTTAAATTTGGATTTGTGGGCAGAATGGCGCACAAATTCCATGAATCAGCCCCATGGATATCTAGTATTTTACCTTTACTATAGTAGTGCCACACACTGTTAGCATAGGTGTCCATAG
This sequence comes from Ambystoma mexicanum, assembly GCF_040938575.1. Taxonomy (NCBI): domain Eukaryota; kingdom Metazoa; phylum Chordata; class Amphibia; order Caudata; family Ambystomatidae; genus Ambystoma; species Ambystoma mexicanum. Next base: position 1,631,890 of record NW_027182470.1, read on the forward strand.
AGACAGGCAGCAGCATCATGCATGCCAAAACAAAATAATACCACAGACACTAGTGGTGGCTGCAAAAATATGCAAGCAGCACATCTTGCAGAATGGTGTAATACCAAAAGTTGTTACTAGATGTCCCTGCGGAGCAAGCACAGATCTTCCATATAGACTGCAATACCAAACGTTGTTCATAGAGGTCGTTGCAGAAATTGCCATTTACAATCTCTGTATTCTTCTACTAGATGCCCCTTGGAACCAGGACAAAAAATGAATCTGCAAACTTGGAAACCATTCACTGTTTTACTGGCCTTTTTATGTTTCAAAAGCAAGACACCAGAAAATAACCAAGTTTATTGGCATGGGAACTAAAACGAACATTGCAATTAAAACACTGCAGTGAGAGTGTTCTGGCATGCATTTATGATGCACAACTAAAGACAATTGTTTTCCTTGCCTTTCAATGATGTAACTTGAGCGAGTGTAATTATAGCTTAATTCATGAAACACTTTAAATTCTGTTTAAATTGGAAACTTTGATCAGATATTTCAATAACTGTAGGTTTGAGACGGTTGTAAGGGGTGCAGTGGAGACCATAAAACAAGTTTAATTGGTAGGTATATCTGTTACAGTGGCATGCACTTTAATTAGGAAATCTTTCTTTGCAGAATATGGAAATATTGGCTGAGTCTCTTTCAATGCAATCATAGAAGTCTCAGAGAAATTCCATATGTGTTATTCCTCAAACGTAACTGCTACTATATTGCATCACTGACTTTATCGCCTCAGTCAGTATATAGACTGTGAGGGTTTGTCCATCAGATATTCGTACTGATTTTTCCTAGAATCTCAGACGTAAAGCAGAGGCACGTCCGACTGCAATAGGATTTAAAAAGTAAACTTAATTTGAAGCAAATGACAGTACATTGTAACAGTAACATGGAATGGCTTTTAAACCACGGGAATCTTTGTGGTGTAAGAGGAAATGCCACAAAATTACAGCATACCGGGTGCAATTCGTCAACAGCATAACAATACACATGGGTATCTAGTCTTTTTTTACTTTATTATAGTAGTATAGTAGTGTCACACACTGTTAGCATAGGTCCCCAAAGAGACAGGCAGCAGCATCATGCATGCCAGAAAAAAATAACACCACAGACACTAGTGGTGGCCGCAAAAATATGCAAGCAGCACTTCTTGCAGACTGTTGTAATACCCAAGGTTGTTACTAGATGTCCATGCGGAGCAAGCACAGACCTTCCATATAGACTGCAATACCAAACGTTGTTCATAGAGGACGTTGCAGAATTCAAATCTCTGTATATAGGTACAGTTCCACATTATTCTACTAGATGCCCCTTAGAACCAGGACAAAAAATGAATCTGCAAACTTGGAAGCTATTCACGGTTTTACAGGCCTTTGACAGTTGCAAAATCAAGACACCAGAAAATAACCAAGTTTATTGGCATGGGAACTAAAACGGACATTGCAATTAAAACACTGCAGTGAGAGTGTTCTGGCATGCATATATGATGCACAACTAAAGACAATTGTTTTCCTTGCCTTTCTATGATGTAACTTGAGCAAGTGCAATTATAGTTTAATTCATGAAACACTTTTAATTCAGTTTAAATTGGAATCTTTGATCGGATATTTCAATAACTGTAGGTGTGAGACGGTTGTAAGGGGTGTAGTGGAGACCATAAAACAGATTTATTTGGGCGGGATATCTGTTACAGTGGCATGCACTTTAATTAGGAAATCTTTCTTTGCCGAATATGGAAATGTTGGCTGAGTCTCTTTCAATGCAATCATAGAAGTCTCAGAGAAATTCCATATGTGTTATTCCTCAAACGTAACTTTTACTATATTGCATCACTGACTTTATCGCCTCAGTCATTATATAGTCTGTGAGGGTTTGTCCATCAGATATTCGTACTGATTTTTCCCAGAATCTCAGACGTAAAGCAGAGGCACGTCCGACTGCAATAGGATTTAAAAAGTAAACTTAATTTGAAGCAAATGACAGTAGATTGTAAACAGTAACATGGAATGACTTGTAAACCGAGAGAATCTTTGTGGTGTAAGAGGAAATGCCACACAATTACGGCATACCGGGTGCAATACGTCAAACAGCATAACAATACACATGGGGGGATGATTCATTGAATCTGTGCGCTGAAAAAACGGGATTTGTACGCCATTCTGCCTGCAAATCCCCATTTGTTAAATTTTGGTTTGTGGGCAGAATGGCGCACAAATTCCATGCATCAGCCCCATGGATATCTGGTATTTTGCCTTTACTATAGTAGTGTCACACACTGTTAGCATAGGTCCCCAAAGAGACAGGCAGCAGCATCATGCATGCCAAAACAAAATAATACCACAGACACTAGTGGTGTCTGCAAAAATATGCAAGCAGCACTTCTTGCAGAATGGTGTAATACCAAAGGTTGTTACTAGATGTCCCTGCGGAGCAAGCACAGAACTTCCATATAGACTGCAATACCAAACGTTGTTCATAGAGGTCATTGCAGAAATTGCAATTTACAATCTCTGTATACAGGTACAGTTCCACATTCTTCTACTAGATGCCCCTTGGAACCAGGACAAAAAATGAATCTGCAAACTTGGAAACCATTCACGGTTTTACTGGCCTTTTTATGTTTCAAAAGCAAGACACCAGAAAATAACCAAGTTTATTGGCATGGGAACTAAAACGAACATTGCAATTAAAACACTGCAGTGAGAGTGTTCTGGCATGCATATATGATGCACAACTAAAGAGAATTGTTTTCCTTGCCTTTCAATGATGTAACTTGAGCGAGTGTAATTATAGCTTAATTCATGAAACACTTTAAATTCACTTTAAATTGGAAACTTTGATCAGATATTTCAATAACTGTAGGTTTGAGACGGTTGTAAGGGGTGCAGTGGAGACCATAAAACAAGTTTAATTGGGAGGTATATCTGTTACAGTGGCATGCACTTTAATTAGGCAATCTTTCTTTGCAGAATATGGAAATGTTGGCTGAGTCTCTTTCAATGCAATCATAGAAGTCTCAGAGAAATTCCATATATGTTATTCCTCAAACGTAACTGTTACTATATTGCATCACTGACTTTATCGCCTCAGTCAGTATATAGTCTGTGAGGGTTTGTCCATCAGATATTCGCACTGATTTTTCCCAGAATCTCAGACGTAAAGCAGAGGCACGTCCGACTGCAATACAATTTAAAAAGTAAACTTAATTTGAAGCAAATGACAGTACATTGTAAACAGTAAAGTGGAAGGGCTTTTAAACCACGGGAATCTTTGTGGTGTAAGAGGAAATGCCACAAAATTGCGGCATACCGGGTGCAATTCGTCAACAGCATAACAATACACATGGGTATCTAGTCTTTTTTACTTTATTATAGTAGTGTCACACACTGTTAGCATAGGTCCCCAAAGAGACAGGCAGCAGCATCATGCATGCCAGAAAAAAATAACACCACAGACACTAGTGGTGGCCGCTAAAATATGCAAGCAGCACTTCTTGCAGACTGTTGTAATACCAAAGGTTGTTACTAGATGTCCATGCGGAGCAAGCACAGAACTTCCATATAGACTGCAATACCAAACGTTGTTCATAGAGGACGTTGCAGAAATTGCCATTTACAATCTCTGTATATAGGTACAGTTCCACATTATTCTACTAGATGCCCCTTGGAACCAGGACAAAAAATGAATCTGCAAACTTGAAAACCATTCACGGTTTTACAGGCCTTTGACAGTTGCAAAAGCAAGACACCAGAAAAAAGGCCAAGTTTATTGGCATGGGAAATAAAATGGACATTGCAATTAAAACAATGCATTGAGAGTGTCCGGGCATGCATATATTATGCACCACTAAAGACAATTGTTTTCCTTGCTTTTCTATGATGTAACTTGAGCGAGTGCAATTATAGTTTAATTCATGAAACACTTTTAATTCAGTTTAAATTGGAATCTTTGATCGGATATTTCAATAACTGTAGGCGTGAGACGGTTGTAAGGGGTGTAGTGGAGACCATAAAACAGATTTATTTGGGAGGGATATCTGTTACAGTGGCATGCACTTTAATTAGGAAATCTTTCTTTGCCGAATATGGAAATGTTGGCTGAGTCTCTTTCAATGCAATCATAGAAGTCTCAGAGAAATTCCATATGTGTTATTCCTCAAACGTAACTGTTACTATATTGCATCACTGACTTTATCGCCTCAGTCAGTATATAGTCTGTGAGGGTTTGTTCATCAGATATTCGTACTGATTTTTCCCAGAATCTCAGACGTAAAGCCGAGGCACGTCCGACTGCAATAGGATTTAAAAAGTAAACTTAATTTGAAGCAAATGACAGTACATTGTAAATAGTAACATGGAATGGCTTTTAAACCGATAGAATCTTTGTGGTGTAAGAGGAAATGCCACAAAATTACGCATACCGGGTGCAATACGTCAAACAGCATAACAATACACATGGGGGGATGATTCATGGAATCTGTGCGCCGAAAAAACAGGATTTGTACGCCATTCTGCCTGCAAATCCCCATTTGTTAAATTTGGATTTGTGGGCAGAATGGCGCACAAATTCCATGAATCAGCCCCATGGATATCTAGTATTTTACCTTTACTATAGTAGTGCCACACACTGTTAGCATAGGTGTCCATAGAGACAGGCAGCAGCATCATGCATGCCAAAACAAAATAATACCACAGACACTAGTGGTGGCTGCAAAAATATGCAAGCAGCACTTCTTGCAGAATGGTGTAATACCAAAAGTTGTTACTAGACGTCCCTGCGGAGCAAGCACAGATCTTCCATATAGACTGCAATACCAAACGTTGTTCATAGAGGTCGTTGCAGAAATTGCCATTTACAATCTCTGTATACAGGTACAGTTCCACATTCTTCTACTAGATGCCCCTTGGAACCAGGACAAAAAATGAATCTGCAAACTTGGAAACCATTCACGGTTTTACTGGCCTTTTTATGTTTCAAAAGCAAGACACCAGAAAATAACCAAGTTTATTGGCATGGGAACTAAAATGAACATTGCAATTAAAACACTGCAGTGAGAGTGTTCTGGCATGCATATATGATGCACAACTAAAGACAATTGTTTTCCTTGCCTTTCAATGATGTAACTTGAGCGAGTGTAATTATAGCTTAATTCATGAAACACTTTAAATTCACTTTAAATTGGAAACTTTGATCAGATATTTCAATAACTGTAGGTTTGAGACGGTTGTAAGGGGTGCATTTGAGACGGTTGTAAGGGGTGCAGTGGAGACCATAAAACAAGTTTAATTGGGAGGTATATCTGTTACAGTGGCATGCACTTTAATTAGGAAATCTTTCTTTGCAGAATATGGAAATGTTGGCTGAGTCTCTTTCAATGCAATCATAGAAGTCTCAGAGAAATTCCATATATGTTATTCCTCAAACGTAACTGTTACTATATTGCATCACTGACTTTATCGCCTCAGTCAGTATATAGTCTGTGAGGGTTTGTCCATCAGATATTCGCACTGATTTTTCCCAGAATCTCAGACGTAAAGCAGAGGCACGTCCGACTGCAATACGATTTAAAAAGTAAACTTAATTTGAAGCAAATGACAGTACATTGTAAACAGTAAAGTGGAATGGCTTTTAAACCACGGGAATCTTTGTGGTGTAAGAGGAAATGCCACAAAATTGCGGCATACCGGGTGCAATTCGTCAACAGCATAACAATACACATGGGTATCTAGTCTTTTTTACTTTATTATAGTAGTGTCACACACTGTTAGCATAGGTCCCCAAAGAGACAGGCAGCAGCATCATGCATGCCAGAAAAAAATAACACCACAGACACTAGTGGTGGCCGCAAAAATATGCAAGCAGCACTTCTTGCAGACTGGTGTAATACCAAAGGTTGTTACTAGATGTCCATGCGGAGCAAGCACAGAACTTCCATATAGACTGCAATACCAAACGTTGTTCATAGAGGACGTTGCAGAAATTGCCAATTAAAATCTCTGTATATAGGTAAAGTTCCACATTATTCTACTAGATGCCCCTTAGAACCAGGACAAAAAATGAATCTGCAAACTTGAAAACCATTCACGGTTTTACAGGCCTTTGACAGTTGCAAAAGCAAGACACCAGAAAAAAGGCCAAGTTTTTTGGCATGGGAAATAAAATGGACATTGCAATTAAAACACTGCATTGAGAGTGTTCGGGCATGCATATATTATGCACCACTAAAGACAATTGTTTTCCTTGCCTTTCTATGATGTAACTTGAGCGAGTGCAATTATAGTTTAATTCAAGAAACACTTTTAATTCAGTTTAAATTGGAATCTTTGATCGGATATTTCAATAACTGTAGGCGTGGACGGTTGTAAGGGGTGTAGTGGAGACCATAAAACAGATTTATTTGGGAGGGATATCTGTTACAGTGGCATGCACTTTAATTAGGAAATCTTTCTTTGCAGAATATGGAAATGTTGGCTGAGTCTCTTTCAATGCAATCATAGAAGTCTCAGAGAAATTCCATATATGTTATTCCTCAAACGTAACTGTTACTATATTGCATCACTGACTTTATCGCCTCAGTCAGTATATAGTCTGTGAGGGTTTGTCCATCAGATATTCGCACTGATTTTTCCCAGAATCTCAGACGTAAAGCAGAGGCACGTCCGACTGCAATACGATTTAAAAAGTAAACTTAATTTGAAGCAAATGACAGTACATTGTAAACAGTAAAGTGGAATGGCTTTTAAACCACGGGAATCTTTGTGGTGTAAGAGGAAATGCCACAAAATTGCGGCATACCGGGTGCAATTCGTCAACAGCATAACAATACACATGGGTATCTAGTCTTTTTTACTTTATTATAGTAGTGTCACACACTGTTAGCATAGGTCCCCAAAGAGACAGGCAGCAGCATCATGCATGCCAGAAAAAAATAACACCACAGACACTAGTGGTGGCCGCAAAAATATGCAAGCAGCACTTCTTGCAGACTGGTGTAATACCAAAGGTTGTTACTAGATGTCCATGCGGAGCAAGCACAGAACTTCCATATCGACTGCAATACCAAACGTTGTTCATAGAGGACGTTGCAGAAATTGCCAATTAAAATCTCTGTATATAGGTAAAGTTCCACATTATTCTACTAGATGCCCCTTGGAACCAGGACAAAAAATGAATCTGCAAACTTGAAAACCATTCACGGTTTTACAGGCCTTTGACAGTTGCAAAAGCAAGACACCAGAAAAAAGGCCAAGTTTATTGGCATGGGAAATAAAATGGACATTGCAATTAAAACACTGCATTGAGAGTGTTCGGGCATGCATATATTATGCACCACTAAAGACAATTGTTTTCCTTGCCTTTCTATGATGTAACTTGAGCGAGTGCAATTATAGTTTAATTCAAGAAACACTTTTAATTCAGTTTAAATTGGAATCTTTGATCGGATATTTCAATAACTGTAGGCGTGGACGGTTGTAAGGGGTGTAGTGGAGACCATAAAACAGATTTATTTGGGAGGGATATCTGTTACAGTGGCATGCACTTTAATTAGGAAATCTTTCTTTGCAGAATATGGAAATGTTGGCTGAGTCTCTTTCAATGCAATCATAGAAGTCTCAGAGAAATTCCATATATGTTATTCCTCAAACGTTACTGTTACTATATTGCATCACTGACTTTATCGCCTCAGTCAGTATATAGTCTGTGAGGGTTTGTCCATCAGATATTCGCACTGATTTTTCCCAGAATCTCAGACGTAAAGCAGAGGCACGTCCGACTGCAATACGATTTAAAAAGTAAACTTAATTTGAAGCAAATGACAGTACATTGTAAACAGTAAAGTGGAATGGCTTTTAAACCACGGGAATCTTTGTGGTGTAAGAGGAAATGCCACAAAATTGCGGCATACCGGGTGCAATTCGTCAACAGCATAACAATACACATGGGTATCTAGTCTTTTTTACTTTATTATAGTAGTGTCACACACTGTTAGCATAGGTCCCCAAAGAGACAGGCAGCAGCATCATGCATGCCAGAAAAAAATAACACCACAGACACTAGTGGTGGCCGCAAAAATATGCAAGCAGCACTTCTTGCAGACTGCTGTAATACCAAAGGTTGTTACTAGATGTCCATGCGGAGCAAGCACAGAACTTCCATATCGACTGCAATACCAAACGTTGTTCATAGAGGACGTTGCAGAAATTGCCAATTAAAATCTCTGTATATAGGTAAAGTTCCACATTATTCTACTAGATGCCCCTTAGAACCAGGACAAAAAATGAATCTGCAAACTTGGAAACTATTCACGGTTTTACAGGCCTTTGACAGTTGCAAAATCAAGACACCAGAAAAAAGGCCAAGTTTTTTGGCATGGGAAATAAAATGGACATTGCAATTAAAACACTGCATTGAGAGTGTTCGGGCATGCATATATTATGCACCACTAAAGACAATTGTTTTCCTTGCTTTTCTATGATGTAACTTGAGCGAGTGCAATTATAGTTTAATTCATGAAACACTTTTAATTCAGTTTAAATTGGAATCTTTGATCGGATATTTCAATAACTGTAGGTGTGAGACGGTTGTAAGGGGTGTAGTGGAGACCATAAAACAGATTTATTTGGGAGGGATATCTGTTACAGTGGCATGCACTTTAATTAGGAAATCTTTCTTTGCCGAATATGGAAATGTTGGCTGAGTCTCTTTCAATGCAATCATAGAAGTCTCAGAGAAATTCCATATGTGTTATTCCTCAAACGTAACTGTTACTATATTGCATCACTGACTTTATCGCCTCAGTCAGTATATAGTCTGTGAGGGTTTGTTCATCAGATATTCGTACTGATTTTTCCCAGAATCTCAGACGTAAAGCCGAGGCACGTCCGACTGCAATAGGATTTAAAAAGTAAACTTAATTTGAAGCAAATGACAGTACATTGTAAACAGTAACATGGAATGGCTTTTAAACCGATAGAATCTTTGTGGTGTAAGAGGAAATGCCACAAAATTACGCATACCGGGTGCAATACGTCAAACAGCATAACAATACACATGGGGGGATGATTCATGGAATCTGTGCACCGAAAAAACGGGATTTGTACGTCATTCTGCCTGCAAATCCCCATTTGTTAAATTTGGATTTGTGGGCAGAATGGCGCACAAATTCCATGAATCAGCCCCATGGATATCTAGTATTTTACCTTTACTGTAGTAGTGCCACACACTGTTAGCATAGGTGTCCATAGAGACAGGCAGCAGCATCATGCATGCCAAAACAAAATAATACCACAGACACTAGTGGTGGCTGCAAAAATATGCAAGCAGCACATCTTGCAGAATGGTGTAATACCAAAAGTTGTTACTAGATGTCCCTGCGGAGCAAGCACAGATCTTCCATATAGACTGCAATACCAAACGTTGTTCATAGAGGTCGATGCAGAAATTGCCATTTACAATCTCTGTATTCTTCTACTAGATGCCCCTTGGAACCAGGACAAAAAATGAATCTGCAAACTTGGAAACCATTCACTGTTTTACTGGCCTTTTTTATGTTTCAAAAGCAAGACACTAGAAAATAACCAAGTTTATTGGCATGGGAACTAAAACGAACATTGCAATTAAAACACTGCAGTGAGAGTGTTCTGGCATGCATATATGATGCACAACTAAAGACAATTGTTTTCCTTGCCTTTCAATGATGTAACTTGAGCGAGTGTAATTATAGCTTAATTCATGAAACACTTTAAATTCTGTTTAAATTGGAAACTTTGATCAGATATTTCAATAACTGTAGGTTTGAGACGGTTGTAAGGGGTGCAGTGGAGACCATAAAACAAGTTTAATTGGTAGGTATATCTGTTACAGTGGCATGCACTTTAATTAGGAAATCTTTCTTTGCAGAATATGGAAATGTTGGCTGAGTCTCTTTCAATGCAATCATAGAAGTCTCAGAGAAATTCCATATGTGTTATTCCTCAAACGTAACTGCTACTATATTGCATCACTGACTTTATCGCCTCAGTCAGTATATAGACTGTGAGGGTTTGTCCATCAGATATTCGTACTGATTTTTCCTAGAATCTCAGACGTAAAGCAGAGGCACGTCCGACTGCAATAGGATTTAAAAAGTAAACTTAATTTGAAGCAAATGACAGTACATTGTAACAGTAACATGGAATGGCTTTTAAACCACGGGAATCTTTGTGGTGTAAGAGGAAATGCCACAAAATTACAGCATACCTGGTGCAATTCGTCAACAGCATAACAATACACATGGGTATCTAGTCTTTTTTTACTTTATTATAGTAGTATAGTAGTGTCACACACTGTTAGCATAGGTCCCCAAAGAGACAGGCAGCAGCATCATGCATGCCAGAAAAAAATAACACCACAGACACTAGTGGTGGCCGCAAAAATATGCAAGCAGCACTTCTTGCAGACTGTTGTAATACCAAAGGTTGTTACTAGATGTCCATGCGGAGCAAGCACAGACCTTCCATATAGACTGCAATACCAAACGTTGTTCATAGAGGACGTTGCAGAAATTGCCAATTCAAATCTCTGTATATAGGTACAGTTCCACATTATTCTACTAGATGCCCCTTAGAACCAGGACAAAAAATGAATCTGCAAACTTGGAAGCTATTCACGGTTTTACAGGCCTTTGACAGTTGCAAAATCAAGACACCAGAAAAAAGGACAAGCTTATTGGCATGGGAAATAAAATGGACATTGCAATTAAAACACTTTATTGAGAGTGTTCGGGCATGCATATATTATGCACCACTAAAGACAATTGTTTTCCTTGCATTTCTATGATGTAACTTCAGCGAGTGCAATTATAGTTTAATTCATGAAACACTTTTAATTCAGTTTAAATTGGAATCTTTGATCGGATATTTCAATAACTGTAGGTGTGAGACGGTTGTAAGGGGTGTAGTGGAGACCATAAAACAGATTTATTTGGGAGGGATATCTGTTACAGTGGCATGCACTTTAATTATGAAATCTTTCTTTGCCGAATATGGAAATGTTGGCTGAGTCTCTTTCAATGCAATCATGCATCAGCCCCATGGATATCTGGTATTTTGCCTTTGCTATAGTAGTGTCACACACTGTTAGCATAGGTCCCCAAAGAGACAGGCATCAGCATCATGCATGCCAAAACAAAATAATACCACAGACACTAGTGGTGGCTGCAAAAATATGCAAGCAGCACTTCTTGCCGAACGGTGTAATACCAAAGGTTCTTACTAGATGTCCCTGCGGACAAGCACAGAACTTCCATATAGACTGCAATACCAAACGTAGTTCATAGAGGATTTAAAATCTCTGTATACAGGTACAGTTCCACATTCTTCTACTAGATGCCCCTTGGAACCAGGACAAAAAATGAATCTGCAAACTTGGAAACCATTCACGGTTTTGCTGGCCTTTTTATGTTTCAAAAGCAAGACACCAGAAAATAACCAAGTTTATTGGCATGGGAACTAAAACGGACATTGCAATTAAAACACTGCAGTGAGAGTGTTCTGGCATGCATATATGATGCACAACTAAAGACAATTGTTTTCCTTGCCTTTCTATGATGTAACTTGAGCAAGTGCAATTATAGTTTAATTCATGAAACACTTTTAATTCAGTTTAAATTGGAATCTTTGATCGGATATTTCAATAACTGTAGGTGTGAGACGGTTGTAAGGGGTGTAGTGGAGACCATAAAACAGATTTATTTGGGAGGGATATCTGTTACAGTGGCATGTACTTTAATTAGGAAATCTTTCTTTGCCGAATATGGAAATGTTGGCTGAGTCTCTTTCAATGCAATCATAGAAGTCTCAGAGAAATTCCATATGTGTTATTCCTCAAACGTAACTTTTACTATATTGCATCACTGACTTTATCGCCTCAGTCAGTATATAGTCTGTGAGGGTTTGTCCATCAGATATTCGTACTGATTTTTCCCAGAATCTCAGACGTAAAGCAGAGGCACGTCCGACTGCAATAGGATTTAAAAAGTAAACTTAATTTGAAGCAAATGACAGTACATTGTAAACAGTAACATGGAATGACTTGTAAACCGAGAGAATCATTGTGGTGTAAGAGGAAATGCCACAAAATTACGGCATACCGGGTGCAATACGTCAAACAGCATAACAATACACATGGGGGGATGATTCATGGAATCTGTGCGCTGAAAAAACGGGATTTGTACGCCATTCTGCCTGCAAATCCCCATTTGTTAAATTTTGGTTTGTGGGCAGAATGGCGCACAAATTCCATGCATCAGCCCCATGGATATCTAATATTTTACCTTTACTATAGTAGTGCCACACACTGTTAGCATAGGTGTCCATAGAGACAGGCATCAGCATCACGCATGCCAAAACAAAATAATACCACAGACACTAGTGGTGTCTGCAAAAATATGCAAGCAGCACTTCTTGCAGAATGGTGTAATACCAAAGGTTGTTACTAGATGTCCCTGCGGAGCAAGCACAGAACCTCCATATACACTGCAATACCAAACGTTGTTCATAGAGGTCCTTGCAGAAATTGCCATTTACAATCTCTGTATACAGGTACAGTTCCCCATTCTTCTACTAGATGCCCCTTGGAACCAGGACAAAAAATGAATCTGCAAACTTGGAAACCATTCACGGTTTTACTGGCCTTTTTATGTTTCAAAAGCAAGACACCAGAAAAAAGACCAAGTTTATTGGCATGGGAACTAAAACGGACATTGCAATTAAACACTGCAGTGAGAGTGTTCTGGCATGCATATATGATGCACAACTAAAGACAATTGTTTTCCTTGCCTTTCAATGATGTAACTTGAGCGAGTGTAATTATAGCTTAATTCATGAAACATTTTAAATTCACTTTAAATTGGAAACTTTGATCAGATATTTCAATAACTGTAGGTTTGAGACGGTTGTAAGGGGTGCAGTGGAGACCATAAAACAAGTTTAATTGGGAGGTATATCTGTTACAGTGGCATGCACTTTAATTAGGAAATCTTTCTTTGCCGAATATGGAAATGTTGGCTGAGTCTCTTTCAATGCAATCATAGAAGTCTCAGAGAAATTCCATATTTGTTATTCCTCAAACGTAACTGTTACTATATTGCATCACTGACTTTATCTTCTCAGTCAGTATATAGTCTGTGAGGGTTTGTCCATCAGATATTCGCACTGATTTTTCCCAGAATCTCAGACGTAAAGCAGAGGCACGTCCGACTGCAATACAATTTAAAAAGTAAACTTAATTTGAAGCAAATGACAGTACATTGTAAACAGTAAAGTAGAATGGCTTTTAAACCACGGGAATCTTTGTGGTGTAAGAGGAAATGCCACAAAATTGCGGCATACCGGGTGCAATTCGTCAACAGCATAACAATACACATGGGTATCTAGTCTTTTTTACTTTATTATAGTAGTGTCACACACTGTTAGCATAGGTCCCCAAAGAGACAGGCAGCAGTATCATGCATGCCAGAAAAAAATAACACCACAGACACTAGTGGTGGCCGCAAAAATATGCAAGCAGCACTTCTTGCAGACTGTTGTAATACCAAAGGTTGTTACTAGATGTCCATGCGGAGCAAGCACAGAACTTCCATATAGACTGCAATACCAAACGTTGTTCATAGAGGACGTTGCAGAAATTGCCATTTACAATCTCTGTATATAGGTACAGTTCCACATTATTCTACTAGATGCCCCTTGGAACCAGGACAAAAAATGAATCTGCAAACTTGAAAACCATTCACGGTTTTACAGGCCTTTGACAGTTGCAAAAGCAAGACACCAGAAAAAAGGCCAAGTTTATTGGCATGGGAAATAAAATGGACATTGCAATTAAAACACTGCATTGAGAGTGTTCGGGCATGCATATATTATGCACGACTAAAGACAATTGTTTTCCTTGCTGTTCTATGATGTAACTTGAGCGAGTGCAATTATAGTTTAATTCATGAAACACTTTTAATTCAGTTTAAATTGGAATCTTTGATCGGATATTTCAATAACTGTAGGCGTGAGACGGTTGTAAGGGGTGTAGTGGAGACCATAAAACAGATTTATTTGGGAGGGATATCTGTTACAGTGGCATGCACTTTAATTAGGAAATCTTTCTTTGCAGAATATGGAAATGTTGGCTGAGTCTCTTTCAATGCAATCATAGAAGTCTCAGAGAAATTCCATATATGTTATTCCTCAAACGTAACTGTTACTATATTGCATCACTGACTTTATCGCCTCAGTCAGTATATAGTCTGTGAGGGTTTGTCCATCAGATATTCGCACTGATTTTTCCCAGAATCTCAGACGTAAAGCAGAGGCACGTCCGACTGCAATACGATTTAAAAAGTAAACTTAATTTGAAGCAAATGACAGTACATTGTAAACAGTAAAGTGGAATGGCTTTTAAACCACGGGAATCTTTGTGGTGTAAGAGGAAATGCCACAAAATTGCGGCATAACGGGTGCAATTCGTCAACAGCATAACAATACACATGGGTATCTAGTCTTTTTTACTTTATTATAGTAGTGTCACACACTGTTAGCATAGGTACCCAAAGAGACAGGCAGCAGCATCATGCATGCCAGAAAAAAATAACACCACATACACTAGTGGTGGCCGCAAAAATATGCAAGCAGCACTTCTTGCAGACTGTTGTAATACCAAAGGTTGTTACTAGATGTCCATGCGGAGCAAGCACAGACCTTCCATATAGACTGCAATACCAAACGTTGTTCATAGAGGACGTTGCAGAAATTGCCAATTCAAATCTCTGTATATAGGTACAGTTCCACATTATTCTACTAGATGCCCCTTAGAACCAGGACAAAAAATGAATCTGCAAACTTGGAAGCTATTCACGGTTTTACAGGCCTTTGACAGTTGCACAATCAAGACACCAGAAAAAAGGCCAAGCTTATTGGCATGGGAAACAAAATGGACATTGCAATTAAAACACTTTATTGAGAGTGTTCGGGCATGCATATATTATGCACCACTAAAGACAATTGTTTTCCTTGCCTTTCTATGGTGTAACTTCAGCGAGTGCAATTATAGTTTAATTCATGAAACACTTTTAATTCAGTTTAAATTGGAATCTTTGATCGGATATTTCAATAACTGTAGGTGTGAGACGGTTGTAAGGGGTGTAGTGGAGACCATAAAACAGATTTATTTGGGAGGGATATCTGTTACAGTGGCATGCACTTTAATTATGAAATCTTTCTTTGCCGAATATGGAAATGTTGGCTGAGTCTCTTTCAATGCAATCATAGAAGTCTCAGAGAAATTCCATATGTGTTATTCCTCAAACGTAACTGTTACTATATTGCATCACTGACTTTATCGCCTCAGTCAGTATATAGTCTGTGAGGGTTTGTCCATCAGATATTCGTACTGATTTTTCCCAGAATCTCAGACGTAAAGCAGAGGCACGTCCGACTGCAATAGGATTTAAAAAGTAAACTTAATTTGAAGCAAATGACAGTACATTGTAAACAGTAACATGGAATGACTTGTAAACCGAGAGAATCTTTGTGGTGTAAGAGGAAATACCACAAAATAACGTCATACTGGGTGCAATACGTCAAACAGCATAACAATACACATAGGGGGATGATTCATGGAATCTGTGCGCTGAAAAAACGGGATTTGTACGCCATTCTGCCTGCAAATCCCCATTTGTTAAATTTTGGTTTGTGGGCAGAATGGCGCACAAATTCCATGCATCAGCCCCATGGATATCTGGTATTTTGCCTTTACTATAGTAGTGTCACACACTGTTAGCATAGGTCCCCAAAGAGACAGGCATCAGCATCATGCATGCCAAAACAAAATAATACCACAGACACTAGTGGTGGCTGCAAAAATATGCAAGCAGCACTTCTTGCCGAACGGTGTAATACCAAAGGTTCTTACTAGATGTCCCTGCGGAGCAAGCACAGAACTTCCATATAGACTGCAATACCAAACGTAGTTCATAGAGGACGTTGCATAAATTGCCATTTAAAATCTCTGTATACAGGTACAGTTCCACATTCTTCTACTAGATGCCCCTTGGAACCAGGACAAAAAATGAATCTGCAAACTTGGAAACCATTCACGGTTTTACTGGCCTTTTTATGTTTCAAAAGCAAGACACCAGAAAATAACCAAGTTTATTGGCATGGGAACTAAAACGGACATTGCAATTAAAACACTGCAGTGAGAGTGTTCTGGCATGCATATATGATGCACAACTAAAGACAATTGTTTTCCTTGCCTTTCTATGATGTAACTTGAGCAAGTGCAATTATAGTTTAATTCATGAAACACTTTTAATTCAGTTTAAATTGGAATCTTTGATCGGATATTTCAATAACTGTAGGTGTGAGACGGTTGTAAGGGGTGTAGTGGAGACCATAAAACAGATTTATTTGGGAGGGATATCTGTTACAGTGGCATGCACTTTAATTAGGAAATCTTTCTTTGCCGAATATGGAAATGTTGGCTGAGTCTCTTTCAATGCAATCATAGAAGTCTCAGAGAAATTCCATATGTGTTATTCCTCAAACGTAACTTTTACTATATTGCATCACTGACTTTATCGCCTCAGTCAGTATATAGTCTGTGAGGGTTTGTCCATCAGATATTCGTACTGATTTTTCCCAGAATCTCAGACGTAAAGCAGAGGCACGTCCGACTGCAATAGGATTTAAAAAGTAAACTTAATTTGAAGCAAATGACAGTACATTGTAAACAGTAACATGGAATGACATGTAAACCGAGAGAATCTTTGTGGTGTAAGAGGAAATGCCACAAAATTGCGGCATACCGGGTGCAATTCGTCAACAGCATAACAATACACATGGGTATCTAGTCTTTTTTACTTTATTATAGTAGTGTCACACACTGTTAGCATAGGTCCCCAAAAAGACAGGCAGCAGCATCATGCATGCCAGAAAAAAATAACACCACAGACACTAGTGGTGGCCGCAAAAATATGCAAGCAGCACTTCTTGCAGACTGTTGTAATACCAAAGGTTGTTACTAGATGTCCATGCGGAGCAAGCACAGAACTTCCATATAGACTGCAATACCAAACGTTGTTCATAGAGGACGTTGCAGAAATTGCCAATTCAAATCTCTGTATATAGGTACAGTTCCACATTATTCTACTAGATGCCCCTTAGAACCAGGACAAAAAATGAATCTGCAAACTTGGAAACTATTCACGGTTTTACAGGCCTTTGACAGTTGCAAAATGAAGACACCAGAAAAAAGGCCAAGTTTTTTGGCATGGGAAATAAAATGGACATTGCAATTAAAACACTGCATTGAGAGTGTTCGGGCATGCATATATTATGCACCACTAAAGACAATTGTTTTCCTTGCTTTTCTATGATGTAACTTGAGCGAGTGCAATTATAGTTTAATTCATGAAACACTTTTAATTCAGTTTAAATTGGAATCTTTGATCGGATATTTCAATAACTGTAGGTGTGAGACGGTTGTAAGGGGTGTAGTGGAGACCATAAAACAGATTTATTTGGGAGGGATATCTGTTACAGTGGCATGCACTTTAATTAGGAAATCTTTCTTTGCCGAATATGGAAATGTTGGCTGAGTCTCTTTCAATGCAATCATAGAAGTCTCAGAGAAATTCCATATGTGTTATTCCTCAAACGTAACTGTTACTATATTGCATCACTGACTTTATCGCCTCAGTCAGTATATAGTCTGTGAGGGTTTGTTCATCAGATATTCGTACTGATTTTTCCCAGAATCTCAGACATAAAGCCGAGGCACGTCCGACTGCAATAGGATTTAAAAAGTAAACTTAATTTGAAGCAAATGACAGTACATTGTAAACAGTAACATGGAATGGCTTTTAAACCGATAGAATCTTTGTGGTGTAAGAGGAAATGCCACAAAATTACGCATACCGGGTGCAATACGTCAAACAGCATAATACACATGGGGGGATGATTCATGGAATCTGTGCACCGAAAAAACGGGATTTGTACGCCAATCTGCCTGCAAATCCCCATTTGTTAAATTTGGATTTGTGGGCAGAATGGCGCACAAATTCCATGAATCAGCCCCATGGATATCTAGTATTTTACCTTTACTATAGTAGTGCCACACACTGTTAGCATAGGTGTCCATAGAGACAGGCAGCAGCATCATGCATGCCAAAACAAAATAATACCACAGACACTAGTGGTGGCTGCAAAAATATGCAAGCAGCACATCTTGCAGAATGGTGTAATACCAGAAGTTGTTACTAGATGTCCCTGCGGAGCAAGCACAGATCTTCCATATAGACTGCAATACCAAACGTTGTTCATAGAGGTCGTTGCAGAAATTGCCATTTACAATCTCTGTATTCTTCTACTAGATGCCCCTTGGAACCAGGACAAAAAATGAATCTGCAAACTTGGAAACCATTCACTGTTTTACTGGCCTTTTTATGTTTCAAAAGCAAGACACCAGAAAATAACCAAGTTTATTGGCATGGGAACTAAAACGAACATTGCAATTAAAACACTGCAGCGAGAGTGTTCTGGCATGCATATATGATGCACAACTAAAGACAATTGTTTTCCTTGCCTTTCAATGATGTAACTTGAGCGAGTGTAATTATAGCTTAATTCATGAAACACTTTAAATTCTGTTTAAATTGGAAACTTTGATCAGATATTTCAATAACTGTAGGTTTGAGACGGTTGTAAGGGGTGCAGTGGAGACCATAAAACAAGTTTAATTGGTAGGTATATCTGTTACAGTGGCATGCAGTTTAATTAGGAAATCTTTCTTTGCAGAATATGGAAATGTTGGCTGAGTCTCTTTCAATGCAATCATAGAAGTCTCAGAGAAATTCCATATGTGTTATTCCTCAAACGTAACTGCTACTATATTGCATCACTGACTTTATCGCCTCAGTCAGTATATAGACTGTGAGGGTTTGTCCATCAGATATTCGTACTGATTTTTCCTTGAATCTCAGACGTAAAGCAGAGGCACGTCCGACTGCAATAGGATTTAAAAAGTAAACTTAATTTGAAGCAAATGACAGTTCATTGTAACAGTAACATGGAATGGCTTTTAAACCACGGGAATCTTTGTGGTGTAAGAGGAAATGCCACAAAATTACAGCATACCGGGTGCAATTCGTCAACAGCATAACAATACACATGGGTATCTAGTCTTTTTTTACTTTATTATAGTAGTATAGTAGTGTCACACACTGTTAGCATAGGTCCCCAAAGAGACAGGCAGCAGCATCATGCATGCCGGAAAAAAATAACACCACAGACACTAGTGGTGGCCGCAAAAATATGCAAGCAGCACTTCTTGCAGACTGTTGTAATACCAAAGGTTGTTACTAGATGTCCATGCGGAGCAAGCACAGACCTTCCATATAGACTGCAATACCAAACGTTGTTCATAGAGGACGTTGCAGAAATTGCCAATTCAAATCTCTGTATATAGGTACAGTTCCACATTATTCTACTAGATGCCCCTTAGAACCAGGACAAAAAATGAATCTGCAAACTTGGAAGCTATTCACGGTTTTACAGGCCTTTGACAGTTGCAAAATCAAGACACCAGAAAAAAGGCCAAGCTTATTGGCATGGGAAATAAAATGGACATTGCAATTAAAACACTTTATTGAGAGTGTTCGGGCATGCATATATTATGCACCACTAAAGACAATTGTTTTCCTTGCCTTTCTATGATGTAACTTCAGCGAGTGCAATTATAGTTTAATTCATGAAACACTTTTAATTCAGTTTAAATTGGAATCTTTGATCGGATATTTCAATAACTGTAGGTGTGAGACGGTTGTAAGGGGTGTAGTGGAGACCATAAAACAGATTTATTTGGGAGGGATATCTGTTACAGTGGCATGCACTTTAATTATGAAATCTTTCTTTGCCGAATATGGAAATGTTGGCTGAGTCTCTTTCAATGCAATCATAGAAGTCTCAGAGAAATTCCATATGTGTTATTCCTCAAACGTAACTGTTACTATATTGCATCACTGACTTTATCGCCTCAGTCAGTATATAGTCTGTGAGGGTTTGTCCATCAGATATTCGTACTGATTTTTCCCAGAATCTCAGACGTAAAGCAGAGGCACGTCCGACTGCAATAGGATTTAAAAAGTAAACTTAATTTGAAGCAAATGACAGTACATTGTAAACAGTAACATGGAATGACATGTAAACCGAGAGAATCTTTGTGGTGTAAGAGGAAATGCCACAAAATTGCGGCATACCGGGTGCAATTCGTCAACAGCATAACAATACACATGGGTATCTAGTCTTTTTTACTTTATTATAGTAGTGTCACACACTGTTAGCATAGGTCCCCAAAAAGACAGGCAGCAGCATCATGCATGCCAGAAAAAAATAACACCACAGACACTAGTGGTGGCCGCAAAAATATGCAAGCAGCACTTCTTGCAGACTGTTGTAATACCAAAGGTTGTTACTAGATGTCCATGCGGAGCAAGCACAGAACTTCCATATAGACTGCAATACCAAACGTTGTTCATAGAGGACGTTGCAGAAATTGCCAATTAAAATCTCTGTATATAGGTACAGTTCCACATTATTCTACTAGATGCCCCTTAGAACCAGGACAAAAAATGAATCTGCAAACTTGGAAACTATTCACGGTTTTACAGGCCTTTGACAGTTGCAAAATGAAGACACCAGAAAAAAGGCCAAGTTTTTTGGCATGGGAAATAAAATGGACATTGCAATTAAAACACTGCATTGAGAGTGTTCGGGCATGCATATATTATGCACCACTAAAGACAATTGTTTTCCTTGCTTTTCTATGATGTAACTTGAGCGAGTGCAATTATAGTTTAATTCATGAAACACTTTTAATTCAGTTTAAATTGGAATCTTTGATCGGATATTTCAATAACTGTAGGTGTGAGACGGTTGTAAGGGGTGTAGTGGAGACCATAAAACAGATTTATTTGGGAGGGATATCTGTTACAGTGGCATGCACTTTAATCAGGAAATCTTTATTTGCCGAATATGGAAATGTTGGCTGAGTCTCTTTCAATGCAATCATAGAAGTCTCAGAGAAATTCCATATGTGTTATTCCTCAAACGTAACTTTTACTATATTGCATCACTGACTTTATCGCCTCAGTCAGTATATAGTCTGTGAGGGTTTGTCCATCAGATATTCGTACTGATTTTTCCCAGAATCTCAGACGTAAAGCAGAGGCACGTCCGACTGCAATAGGATTTAAAAAGTAAACTTAATTTGAAGCAAATGACAGTACATTGTAAACAGTAACATGGAATGACTTGTAAACCGAGAGAATCTTTGTGGTGTAAGAGGAAATGCCACAAAATTACAGCATACCGGGTGCAATACGTCAAACAGCATAACAATACACATGGGGGGATGATTCATGGAATCAGTGCGCTGAAAAAACGGGATTTGTACGCCATTCTGCCTGCAAATCCCCATTTGTTAAATTTTGGTTTGTGGGCAGAATGCCGCACAAATTCCATGCATCAGCCCCATGGATATCTAGTATTTTACCTTTACTATAGTAGTGCCACACACTGTTAGCATAGGTGTCCATAGAGACAGGCATCAGCATCACGCATGCCAAAACAAAATAATACCACAGACACCAGTGGTGTCTGCAAAAATATGCAAGCAGCACTTCTTGCAGAATGGTGTAATACCAAAGGTTGTTACTAGATGTCCCTGCGGAGCAAGCACAGAACTTCCATATACACTGCAATACCAAACGTTGTTCATAGAGGTCCTTGCAGAAATTGCCATTTACAATCTCTGTATACAGGTACAGTTCCCCATTCTTCTACTAGATGCCCCTTGGAACCAGGACAAAAAATGAATCTGCAAACTTGGAAACCATTCACGGTTTTACTGGCCTTTTTATGTTTCAAAAGCAAGACACCAGAAAAAAGACCAAGTTTATTGGCATGGGAACTAAAACGGACATTGCAATTAAACACTGCAGTGAGAGTGTTCTGGCATGCATATATGATGCACAACTAAAGACAATTGTTTTCCTTGCCTTTCAATGATGTAACTTGAGCGAGTGTAATTATAGCTTAATTCATGAAACATTTTAAATTCACTTTAAATTGGAAACTTTGATCAGATATTTCAATAACTGTAGGTTTGAGACGGTTGTAAGGGGTGCAGTGGAGACCATAAAACAAGTTTAATTGGGAGGTATATCTGTTACAGTGGCATGCACTTTAATTAGGAAATCTTTCTTTGCAGAATATGGAAATGTTGGCTGAGTCTCTTTCAATGCAATCATAGAAGTCTCAGAGAAATTCCATATTTGTTATTCCTCAAACGTAACTGTTACTATATTGCATCACTGACTTTATCGCCTCAGTCAGTATATAGTCTGTGAGGGTTTGTCCATCAGATATTCGCACTGATTTTTCCCAGAATCTCAGACGTAAAGCAGAGGCACGTCCGACTGCAATACAATTTAAAAAGTAAACTTAATTTGAAGCAAATGACAGTACATTGTAAACAGTAAAGTGGAATGGCTTTTAAACCACGGGAATCTTTGTGGTGTAAGAGGAAATGCCACAAAATTGCGGCATACTGGGTGCAATTCGTCAACAGCATAACAATACACATGGGTATCTAGTCTTTTTTACTTTATTATAGTAGTGTCACACACTGTTAGCATAGGTCCCCAAAGAGACAGGCAGCAGTATCATGCATGCCAGAAAAAAATAACACCACAGACACTAGTGGTGGCCGCAAAAATATGCAAGCAGCACTTCTTGCAGACTGTTGTAATACCAAAGGTTGTTACTAGATGTCCATGCGGAGCAAGCACAGAACTTCCATATAGACTGCAATACCAAACGTTGTTCATAGAGGACGTTGCAGAAATTGCCATTTACAATCTCTGTATATAGGTACAGTTCCACATTATTCTACTAGATGCCCCTTGGAACCAGGACAAAAAATGAATCTGCAAACTTGAAAACCATTCACGGTTTTACAGGCCTTTGACAGTTGCAAAAGCAAGACACCAGAAAAAAGGCCAAGTTTATTGGCATGGGAAATAAAATGGACATTGCAATTAAAACACTGCATTGAGAGTGTTCGGGCATGCATATATTATGCACCACTAAAGACAATTGTTTTCCTTGCCTTTCTATGATGTAACTTGAGCGAGTGCAATTATAGTTTAATTCAAGAAACACTTTTAATTCAGTTTAAATTGGAATCTTTGATCGGATATTTCAATAACTGTAGGCGTGGACGGTTGTAAGGGGTGTAGTGGAGACCATAAAACAGATTTATTTGGGAGGGATATCTGTTACAGTGGCATGCACTTTAATTAGGAAATCTTTCTTTGCAGAATATGGAAATGTTGGCTGAGTCTCTTTCAATGCAATCATAGAAGTCTCAGAGAAATTCCATATATGTTATTCCTCAAACGTTACTGTTACTATATTGCATCACTGACTTTATCGCCTCAGTCAGTATATAGTCTGTGAGGGTTTGTCCATCAGATATTCGCACTGATTTTTCCCAGAATCTCAGACGTAAAGCAGAGGCACGTCCGACTGCAATACGATTTAAAAAGTAAACTTAATTTGAAGCAAATGACAGTACATTGTAAACAGTAAAGTGGAATGGCTTTTAAACCACGGGAATCTTTGTGGTGTAAGAGGAAATGCCACAAAATTGCGGCATACCGGGTGCAATTCGTCAACAGCATAACAATACACATGGGTATCTAGTCTTTTTTACTTTATTATAGTAGTGTCACACACTGTTAGCATAGGTCCCCAAAGAGACAGGCAGCAGCATCATGCATGCCAGAAAAAAATAACACCACAGACACTAGTGGTGGCCGCAAAAATATGCAAGCAGCACTTCTTGCAGACTGCTGTAATACCAAAGGTTGTTACTAGATGTCCATGCGGAGCAAGCACAGAACTTCCATATCGACTGCAATACCAAACGTTGTTCATAGAGGACGTTGCAGAAATTGCCAATTAAAATCTCTGTATATAGGTAAAGTTCCACATTATTCTACTAGATGCCCCTTAGAACCAGGACAAAAAATGAATCTGCAAACTTGGAAACTATTCACGGTTTTACAGGCCTTTGACAGTTGCAAAATCAAGACACCAGAAAAAAGGCCAAGTTTTTTGGCATGGGAAATAAAATGGACATTGCAATTAAAACACTGCATTGAGAGTGTTCGGGCATGCATATATTATGCACCACTAAAGACAATTGTTTTCCTTGCTTTTCTATGATGTAACTTGAGCGAGTGCAATTATAGTTTAATTCATGAAACACTTTTAATTCAGTTTAAATTGGAATCTTTGATCGGATATTTCAATAACTGTAGGTGTGAGACGGTTGTAAGGGGTGTAGTGGAGACCATAAAACAGATTTATTTGGGAGGGATATCTGTTACAGTGGCATGCACTTTAATTAGGAAATCTTTCTTTGCCGAATATGGAAATGTTGGCTGAGTCTCTTTCAATGCAATCATAGAAGTCTCAGAGAAATTCCATATGTGTTATTCCTCAAACGTAACTGTTACTATATTGCATCACTGACTTTATCGCCTCAGTCAGTATATAGTCTGTGAGGGTTTGTTCATCAGATATTCGTACTGATTTTTCCCAGAATCTCAGACGTAAAGCCGAGGCACGTCCGACTGCAATAGGATTTAAAAAGTAAACTTAATTTGAAGCAAATGACAGTACATTGTAAACAGTAACATGGAATGGCTTTTAAACCGATAGAATCTTTGTGGTGTAAGAGGAAATGCCACAAAATTACGCATACCGGGTGCAATACGTCAAACAGCATAACAATACACATGGGGGGATGATTCATGGAATCTGTGCACCGAAAAAACGGGATTTGTACGTCATTCTGCCTGCAAATCCCCATTTGTTAAATTTGGATTTGTGGGCAGAATGGCGCACAAATTCCATGAATCAGCCCCATGGATATCTAGTATTTTACCTTTACTGTAGTAGTGCCACACACTGTTAGCATAGGTGTCCATAGAGACAGGCAGCAGCATCATGCATGCCAAAACAAAATAATACCACAGACACTAGTGGTGGCTGCAAAAATATGCAAGCAGCACATCTTGCAGAATGGTGTAATACCAAAAGTTGTTACTAGATGTCCCTGCGGAGCAAGCACAGATCTTCCATATAGACTGCAATACCAAACGTTGTTCATAGAGGTCGATGCAGAAATTGCCATTTACAATCTCTGTATTCTTCTACTAGATGCCCCTTGGAACCAGGACAAAAAATGAATCTGCAAACTTGGAAACCATTCACTGTTTTACTGGCCTTTTTTATGTTTCAAAAGCAAGACACTAGAAAATAACCAAGTTTATTGGCATGGGAACTAAAACGAACATTGCAATTAAAACACTGCAGTGAGAGTGTTCTGGCATGCATATATGATGCACAACTAAAGACAATTGTTTTCCTTGCCTTTCAATGATGTAACTTGAGCGAGTGTAATTATAGCTTAATTCATGAAACACTTTAAATTCTGTTTAAATTGGAAACTTTGATCAGATATTTCAATAACTGTAGGTTTGAGACGGTTGTAAGGGGTGCAGTGGAGACCATAAAACAAGTTTAATTGGTAGGTATATCTGTTACAGTGGCATGCACTTTAATTAGGAAATCTTTCTTTGCAGAATATGGAAATGTTGGCTGAGTCTTTTTCAATGCAATCATAGAAGTCTCAGAGAAATTCCATATGTGTTATTCCTCAAACGTAACTGCTACTATATTGCATCACTGACTTTATCGCCTCAGTCAGTATATAGACTGTGAGGGTTTGTCCATCAGATATTCGTACTGATTTTTCCTAGAATCTCAGACGTAAAGCAGAGGCACGTCCGACTGCAATAGGATTTAAAAAGTAAACTTAATTTGAAGCAAATGACAGTACATTGTAACAGTAACATGGAATGGCTTTTAAACCACGGGAATCTTTGTGGTGTAAGAGGAAATGCCACAAAATTACAGCATACCTGGTGCAATTCGTCAACAGCATAACAATACACATGGGTATCTAGTCTTTTTTTACTTTATTATAGTAGTATAGTAGTGTCACACACTGTTAGCATAGGTCCCCAAAGAGACAGGCAGCAGCATCATGCATGCCAGAAAAAAATAACACCACAGACACTAGTGGTGGCCGCAAAAATATGCAAGCAGCACTTCTTGCAGACTGTTGTAATACCAAAGGTTGTTACTAGATGTCCATGCGGAGCAAGCACAGACCTTCCATATAGACTGCAATACCAAACGTTGTTCATAGAGGACGTTGCAGAAATTGCCAATTCAAATCTCTGTATATAGGTACAGTTCCACATTATTCTACTAGATGCCCCTTAGAACCAGGACAAAAAATGAATCTGCAAACTTGGAAGCTATTCACGGTTTTACAGGCCTTTGACAGTTGCAAAATCAAGACACCAGAAAAAAGGACAAGCTTATTGGCATGGGAAATAAAATGGACATTGCAATTAAAACACTTTATTGAGAGTGTTCGGGCATGCATATATTATGCACCACTAAAGACAATTGTTTTCCTTGCATTTCTATGATGTAACTTCAGCGAGTGCAATTATAGTTTAATTCATGAAACACTTTTAATTCAGTTTAAATTGGAATCTTTGATCGGATATTTCAATAACTGTAGGTGTGAGACGGTTGTAAGGGGTGTAGTGGAGACCATAAAACAGATTTATTTGGGAGGGATATCTGTTACAGTGGCATGCACTTTAATTATGAAATCTTTCTTTGCCGAATATGGAAATGTTGGCTGAGTCTCTTTCAATGCAATCATGCATCAGCCCCATGGATATCTGGTATTTTGCCTTTGCTATAGTAGTGTCACACACTGTTAGCATAGGTCCCCAAAGAGACAGGCATCAGCATCATGCATGCCAAAACAAAATAATACCACAGACACTAGTGGTGGCTGCAAAAATATGCAAGCAGCACTTCTTGCCGAACGGTGTAATACCAAAGGTTCTTACTAGATGTCCCTGCGGAGCAAGCACAGAACTTCCATATAGACTGCAATACCAAACGTAGTTCATAGAGGATTTAAAATCTCTGTATACAGGTACAGTTCCACATTCTTCTACTAGATGCCCCTTGGAACCAGGACAAAAAATGAATCTGCAAACTTGGAAACCATTCACGGTTTTACTGGCCTTTTTATGTTTCAAAAGCAAGACACCAGAAAATAACCAAGTTTATTGGCATGGGAACTAAAACGGACATTGCAATTAAAACACTGCAGTGAGAGTGTTCTGGCATGCATATATGATGCACAACTAAAGACAATTGTTTTCCTTGCCTTTCTATGATGTAACTTGAGCAAGTGCAATTATAGTTTAATTCATGAAACACTTTTAATTCAGTTTAAATTGGAATCTTTGATCGGATATTTCAATAACTGTAGGTGTGAGACGGTTGTAAGGGGTGTAGTGGAGACCATAAAACAGATTTATTTGGGAGGGATATCTGTTACAGTGGCATGTACTTTAATTAGGAAATCTTTCTTTGCCGAATATGGAAATGTTGGCTGAGTCTCTTTCAATGCAATCATAGAAGTCTCAGAGAAATTCCATATGTGTTATTCCTCAAACGTAACTTTTACTATATTGCATCACTGACTTTATCGCCTCAGTCAGTATATAGTCTGTGAGGGTTTGTCCATCAGATATTCGTACTGATTTTTCCCAGAATCTCAGACGTAAAGCAGAGGCACGTCCGACTGCAATAGGATTTAAAAAGTAAACTTAATTTGAAGCAAATGACAGTACATTGTAAACAGTAACATGGAATGACTTGTAAACCGAGAGAATCTTTGTGGTGTAAGAGGAAATGCCACAAAATTACGGCATACCGGGTGCAATACGTCAAACAGCATAACAATACACATGGGGGGATGATTCATGGAATCTGTGCGCTGAAAAAACGGGATTTGTACGCCATTCTGCCTGCAAATCCCCATTTGTTAAATTTTGGTTTGTGGGCAGAATGGCGCACAAATTCCATGCATCAGCCCCATGGATATCTAATATTTTACCTTTACTATAGTAGTGCCACACACTGTTAGCATAGGTGTCCATAGAGACAGGCATCAGCATCACGCATGCCAAAACAAAATAATACCACAGACACTAGTGGTGTCTGCAAAAATATGCAAGCAGCACTTCTTGCAGAATGGTGTAATACCAAAGGTTGTTACTAGATGTCCCTGCGGAGCAAGCACAGAACCTCCATATACACTGCAATACCAAACGTTGTTCATAGAGGTCCTTGCAGAAATTGCCATTTACAATCTCTGTATACAGGTACAGTTCCCCATTCTTCTACTAGATGCCCCTTGGAACCAGGACAAAAAATGAATCTGCAAACTTGGAAACCATTCACGGTTTTACTGGCCTTTTTATGTTTCAAAAGCAAGACACCAGAAAAAAGACCAAGTTTATTGGCATGGGAACTAAAACGGACATTGCAATTAAACACTGCAGTGAGAGTGTTCTGGCATGCATATATGATGCACAACTAAAGACAATTGTTTTCCTTGCCTTTCAATGATGTAACTTGAGCGAGTGTAATTATAGCTTAATTCATGAAACATTTTAAATTCACTTTAAATTGGAAACTTTGATCAGATATTTCAATAACTGTAGGTTTGAGACGGTTGTAAGGGGTGCAGTGGAGACCATAAAACAAGTTTAATTGGGAGGTATATCTGTTACAGTGGCATGCACTTTAATTAGGAAATCTTTCTTTGCCGAATATGGAAATGTTGGCTGAGTCTCTTTCAATGCAATCATAGAAGTCTCAGAGAAATTCCATATTTGTTATTCCTCAAACGTAACTGTTACTATATTGCATCACTGACTTTATCTTCTCAGTCAGTATATAGTCTGTGAGGGTTTGTCCATCAGATATTCGCACTGATTTTTCCCAGAATCTCAGACGTAAAGCAGAGGCACGTCCGACTGCAATACAATTTAAAAAGTAAACTTAATTTGAAGCAAATGACAGTACATTGTAAACAGTAAAGTAGAATGGCTTTTAAACCACGGGAATCTTTGTGGTGTAAGAGGAAATGCCACAAAATTGCGGCATACCGGGTGCAATTCGTCAACAGCATAACAATACACATGGGTATCTAGTCTTTTTTACTTTATTATAGTAGTGTCACACACTGTTAGCATAGGTCCCCAAAGAGACAGGCAGCAGTATCATGCATGCCAGAAAAAAATAACACCACAGACACTAGTGGTGGCCGCAAAAATATGCAAGCAGCACTTCTTGCAGACTGTTGTAATACCAAAGGTTGTTACTAGATGTCCATGCGGAGCAAGCACAGAACTTCCATATAGACTGCAATACCAAACGTTGTTCATAGAGGACGTTGCAGAAATTGCCATTTACAATCTCTGTATATAGGTACAGTTCCACATTATTCTACTAGATGCCCCTTGGAACCAGGACAAAAAATGAATCTGCAAACTTGAAAACCATTCACGGTTTTACAGGCCTTTGACAGTTGCAAAAGCAAGACACCAGAAAAAAGGCCAAGTTTATTGGCATGGGAAATAAAATGGACATTGCAATTAAAACACTGCATTGAGAGTGTTCGGGCATGCATATATTATGCACCACTAAAGACAATTGTTTTCCTTGCTGTTCTATGATG
Organism: Ambystoma mexicanum; assembly: GCF_040938575.1. Taxonomy (NCBI): domain Eukaryota; kingdom Metazoa; phylum Chordata; class Amphibia; order Caudata; family Ambystomatidae; genus Ambystoma; species Ambystoma mexicanum. Next base: position 1,661,710 of record NW_027182470.1, read on the forward strand.
TAACTTGAGCGAGTGCAATTATAGTTTAATTCATGAAACACTTTTAATTCAGTTTAAATTGGAATCTTTGATCGGATATTTCAATAACTGTAGGCGTGAGACGGTTGTAAGGGGTGTAGTGGAGACCATAAAACAGATTTATTTGGGAGGGATATCTGTTACAGTGGCATGCACTTTAATTAGGAAATCTTTCTTTGCAGAATATGGAAATGTTGGCTGAGTCTCTTTCAATGCAATCATAGAAGTCTCAGAGAAATTCCATATATGTTATTCCTCAAACGTAACTGTTACTATATTGCATCACTGACTTTATCGCCTCAGTCAGTATATAGTCTGTGAGGGTTTGTCCATCAGATATTCGCACTGATTTTTCCCAGAATCTCAGACGTAAAGCAGAGGCACGTCCGACTGCAATACGATTTAAAAAGTAAACTTAATTTGAAGCAAATGACAGTACATTGTAAACAGTAAAGTGGAATGGCTTTTAAACCACGGGAATCTTTGTGGTGTAAGAGGAAATGCCACAAAATTGCGGCATAACGGGTGCAATTCGTCAACAGCATAACAATACACATGGGTATCTAGTCTTTTTTACTTTATTATAGTAGTGTCACACACTGTTAGCATAGGTACCCAAAGAGACAGGCAGCAGCATCATGCATGCCAGAAAAAAATAACACCACATACACTAGTGGTGGCCGCAAAAATATGCAAGCAGCACTTCTTGCAGACTGTTGTAATACCAAAGGTTGTTACTAGATGTCCATGCGGAGCAAGCACAGACCTTCCATATAGACTGCAATACCAAACGTTGTTCATAGAGGACGTTGCAGAAATTGCCAATTCAAATCTCTGTATATAGGTACAGTTCCACATTATTCTACTAGATGCCCCTTAGAACCAGGACAAAAAATGAATCTGCAAACTTGGAAGCTATTCACGGTTTTACAGGCCTTTGACAGTTGCACAATCAAGACACCAGAAAAAAGGCCAAGCTTATTGGCATGGGAAATAAAATGGACATTGCAATTAAAACACTTTATTGAGAGTGTTCGGGCATGCATATATTATGCACCACTAAAGACAATTGTTTTCCTTGCCTTTCTATGGTGTAACTTCAGCGAGTGCAATTATAGTTTAATTCATGAAACACTTTTAATTCAGTTTAAATTGGAATCTTTGATCGGATATTTCAATAACTGTAGGTGTGAGACGGTTGTAAGGGGTGTAGTGGAGACCATAAAACAGATTTATTTGGGAGGGATATCTGTTACAGTGGCATGCACTTTAATTATGAAATCTTTCTTTGCCGAATATGGAAATGTTGGCTGAGTCTCTTTCAATGCAATCATAGAAGTCTCAGAGAAATTCCATATGTGTTATTCCTCAAACGTAACTGTTACTATATTGCATCACTGACTTTATCGCCTCAGTCAGTATATAGTCTGTGAGGGTTTGTCCATCAGATATTCGTACTGATTTTTCCCAGAATCTCAGACGTAAAGCAGAGGCACGTCCGACTGCAATAGGATTTAAAAAGTAAACTTAATTTGAAGCAAATGACAGTACATTGTAAACAGTAACATGGAATGACTTGTAAACCGAGAGAATCTTTGTGGTGTAAGAGGAAATACCACAAAATAACGTCATACTGGGTGCAATACGTCAAACAGCATAACAATACACATAGGGGGATGATTCATGGAATCTGTGCGCTGAAAAAACGGGATTTGTACGCCATTCTGCCTGCAAATCCCCATTTGTTAAATTTTGGTTTGTGGGCAGAATGGCGCACAAATTCCATGCATCAGCCCCATGGATATCTGGTATTTTGCCTTTACTATAGTAGTGTCACACACTGTTAGCATAGGTCCCCAAAGAGACAGGCATCAGCATCATGCATGCCAAAACAAAATAATACCACAGACACTAGTGGTGGCTGCAAAAATATGCAAGCAGCACTTCTTGCCGAACGGTGTAATACCAAAGGTTCTTACTAGATGTCCCTGCGGAGCAAGCACAGAACTTCCATATAGACTGCAATACCAAACGTAGTTCATAGAGGACGTTGCATAAATTGCCATTTAAAATCTCTGTATACAGGTACAGTTCCACATTCTTCTACTAGATGCCCCTTGGAACCAGGACAAAAAATGAATCTGCAAACTTGGAAACCATTCACGGTTTTACTGGCCTTTTTATGTTTCAAAAGCAAGACACCAGAAAATAACCAAGTTTATTGGCATGGGAACTAAAACGGACATTGCAATTAAAACACTGCAGTGAGAGTGTTCTGGCATGCATATATGATGCACAACTAAAGACAATTGTTTTCCTTGCCTTTCTATGATGTAACTTGAGCAAGTGCAATTATAGTTTAATTCATGAAACACTTTTAATTCAGTTTAAATTGGAATCTTTGATCGGATATTTCAATAACTGTAGGTGTGAGACGGTTGTAAGGGGTGTAGTGGAGACCATAAAACAGATTTATTTGGGAGGGATATCTGTTACAGTGGCATGCACTTTAATTATGAAATCTTTCTTTGCCGAATATGGAAATGTTGGCTGAGTCTCTTTCAATGCAATCATAGAAGTCTCAGAGAAATTCCATATGTGTTATTCCTCAAACGTAACTGTTACTATATTGCATCACTGACTTTATCGCCTCAGTCAGTATATAGTCTGTGAGGGTTTGTCCATCAGATATTCGTACTGATTTTTCCCAGAATCTCAGACGTAAAGCAGAGGCACGTCCGACTGCAATAGGATTTAAAAAGTAAACTTAATTTGAAGCAAATGACAGTACATTGTAAACAGTAACATGGAATGACATGTAAACCGAGAGAATCTTTGTGGTGTAAGAGGAAATGCCACATAATTGCGGCATACCGGGTGCAATTCGTCAACAGCATAACAATACACATGGGTATCTAGTCTTTTTTACTTTATTATAGTAGTGTCACACACTGTTAGCATAGGTCCCCAAAAAGACAGGCAGCAGCATCATGCATGCCAGAAAAAAATAACACCACAGACACTAGTGGTGGCCGCAAAAATATGCAAGCAGCACTTCTTGCAGACTGTTGTAATACCAAAGGTTGTTACTAGATGTCCATGCGGAGCAAGCACAGAACTTCCATATAGACTGCAATACCAAACGTTGTTCATAGAGGACGTTGCAGAAATTGCCAATTAAAATCTCTGTATATAGGTACAGTTCCACATTATTCTACTAGATGCCCCTTAGAACCAGGACAAAAAATGAATCTGCAAACTTGGAAACTATTCACGGTTTTACAGGCCTTTGACAGTTGCAAAATGAAGACACCAGAAAAAAGGCCAAGTTTTTTGGCATGGGAAATAAAATGGACATTGCAATTAAAACACTGCATTGAGAGTGTTCGGGCATGCATATATTATGCACCACTAAAGACAATTGTTTTCCTTGCTTTTCTATGATGTAACTTGAGCGAGTGCAATTATAGTTTAATTCATGAAACACTTTTAATTCAGTTTAAATTGGAATCTTTGATCGGATATTTCAATAACTGTAGGTGTGAGACGGTTGTAAGGGGTGTAGTGGAGACCATAAAACAGATTTATTTGGGAGGGATATCTGTTACAGTGGCATGCACTTTAATTAGGAAATCTTTCTTTGCCGAATATGGAAATGTTGGCTGAGTCTCTTTCAATGCAATCATAGAAGTCTCAGAGAAATTCCATATGTGTTATTCCTCAAACGTAACTGTTACTATATTGCATCACTGACTTTATCGCCTCAGTCAGTATATAGTCTGTGAGGGTTTGTTCATCAGATATTCGTACTGATTTTTCCCAGAATCTCAGACGTAAAGCCGAGGCACGTCCGACTGCAATAGGATTTAAAAAGTAAACTTAATTTGAAGCAAATGACAGTACATTGTAAACAGTAACATGGAATGGCTTTTAAACCGATAGAATCTTTGTGGTGTAAGAGGAAATGCCACAAAATTACGCATACCGGGTGCAATACGTCAAACAGCATAACAATACACATGGGGGGATGATTCATGGAATCTGTGCACCGAAAAAACGGGATTTGTACGCCAATCTGCCTGCAAATCCCCATTTGTTAAATTTGGATTTGTGGGCAGAATGGCGCACAAATTCCATGAATCAGCCCCATGGATATCTAGTATTTTACCTTTACTATAGTAGTGCCACACACTGTTAGCATAGGTGTCCATAGAGACAGGCAGCAGCATCATGCATGCCAAAACAAAATAATACCACAGACACTAGTGGTGGCTGCAAAAATATGCAAGCAGCACATCTTGCAGAATGGTGTAATACCAAAAGTTGTTACTAGATGTCCCTGCAGAGCAAGCACAGATCTTCCATATAGACTGCAATACCAAACGTTGTTCATAGAGGTCGTTGCAGAAATTGCCATTTACAATCTCTGTATTCTTCTACTAGATGCCCCTTGGAACCAGGACAAAAAATGAATCTGCAAACTTGGAAACCATTCACTGTTTTACTGGCCTTTTTATGTTTCAAAAGCAAGACAACAGAAAATAACCAAGTTTATTGGCATGGGAACTAAAACGAACATTGCAATTAAAACACTGCAGCGAGAGTGTTCTGGCATGCATATATGATGCACAACTAAAGACAATTGTTTTCCTTGCCTTTCAATGATGTAACTTGAGCGAGTGTAATTATAGCTTAATTCATGAAACACTTTAAATTCTGTTTAAATTGGAAACTTTGATCAGATATTTCAATAACTGTAGGTTTGAGACGGTTGTAAGGGGTGCAGTGGAGACCATAAAACAAGTTTAATTGGTAGGTATATCTGTTACAGTGGCATGCACTTTAATTAGGAAATCTTTCTTTGCAGAATATGGAAATGTTGGCTGAGTCTCTTTCAATGCAATCATAGAAGTCTCAGAGAAATTCCATATGTGTTATTCCTCAAACGTAACTGCTACTATATTGCATCACTGACTTTATCGCCTCAGTCAGTATATAGACTGTGAGGGTTTGTCCATCAGATATTCGTACTGATTTTTCCTTGAATCTCAGACGTAAAGCAGAGGCACGTCCGACTGCAATAGGATTTAAAAAGTAAACTTAATTTGAAGCAAATGACAGTACATTGTAACAGTAACATGGAATGGCTTTTAAACCACGGGAATCTTTGTGGTGTAAGAGGAAATGCCACAAAATTACAGCATACCGGGTGCAATTCGTCAACAGCATAACAATACACATGGGTATCTAGTCTTTTTTTACTTTATTATAGTAGTATAGTAGTGTCACACACTGTTAGCATAGGTCCCCAAAGAGACAGGCAGCAGCATCATGCATGCCGGAAAAAAATAACACCACAGACACTAGTGGTGGCCGCAAAAATATGCAAGCAGCACTTCTTGCAGACTGTTGTAATACCAAAGGTTGTTACTAGATGTCCATGCGGAGCAAGCAGAGACCTTCCATATAGACTGCAATACCAAACGTTGTTCATAGAGGACGTTGCAGAAATTGCCAATTCAAATCTCTGTATATAGGTACAGTTCCACATTATTCTACTAGATGCCCCTTAGAACCAGGACAAAAAATGAATCTGCAAACTTGGAAGCTATTCACGGTTTTACAGGCCTTTGACAGTTGCAAAATCAAGACACCAGAAAAAAGGCCAAGCTTATTGGCATGGGAAATAAAATGGACATTGCAATTAAAACACTTTATTGAGAGTGTTCGGGCATGCATATATTATGCACCACTAAAGAAAATTGTTTTCCTTGCCTTTCAATGATGTAACTTGAGCGAGTGCAATTATAGTTTAATTCATGAAACACTTTTAATTCAGTTTAAATTGGAATCTTTGATCGGATATTTCAATAACTGTAGGTGTGAGACGGTTGTAAGGGGTGTAGTGGAGACCATAAAACAGATTTATTTGGGAGGGATATCTGTTACAGTGGCATGCACTTTAATTATGAAATCTTTCTTTGCCGAATATGGAAATGTTGGCTGAGTCTCTTTCAATGCAATCATAGAAGTCTCAGAGAAATTCCATATGTGTTATTCCTCAAACGTAACTGTTACTATATTGCATCACTGACTTTATCGCCTCAGTCAGTATATAGTCTGTGAGGGTTTGTCCATCAGATATTCGTACTGATTTTTCCCAGAATCTCAGACGTAAAGCAGAGGCACGTCCGACTGCAATAGGATTTAAAAAGTAAACTTAATTTGAAGCAAATGACAGTACATTGTAAACAGTAACATGGAATGACTTGTAAACCGAGAGAATCTTTGTGGTGTAAGAGGAAATGCCACAAAATTACGTCATACCGGGTGCAATACGTCAAACAGCATAACAATACACATAGGGGGATGATTCATGGAATCTGTGCGCTGAAAAAACGGGATTTGTACGCCATTCTGCCTGCAAATCCCCATTTGTTAAATTCTGGTTTGTGGGCAGAATGGCGCACAAATTCCATGCATCAGCCCCATGGATATCTGGTATTTTGCCTTTACTATAGTAGTGTCACACACTGTTAGCATAGGTGCCCAAAGAGACAGGCATCAGCATCATGCATGCCAAAACAAAATAATACCACAGACACTAGTGGTGGCTGCAAAAATATGCAAGCAGCACTTCTTGCCGAAAGGTGTAATACCAAAGGTTCTTACTAGATGTCCCTGCGGAGCAAGCACAGAACTTCCATATAGACTGCAATACCAAACGTAGTTCATAGAGGACGTTGCATAAATTGCCATTTAAAATCTCTGTATACAGGTACAGTTCCACATTCTTCTACTAGATGCCCTTTGGAACCAGGACAAAAAATGAATCTGCAAACTTGGAAACCATTCACGGTTTTAGTGGCCTTTTTATGTTTCAAAAGCAAGACACCAGAAAATAACCAAGTTTATTGGCATGGGAACTGAAACGGACATTGCAATTAAAACACTGCAGTGAGAGTGTTCTGGCATGCATATATGATGCACAACTAAAGACAATTGTTTTCCTTGCCTTTCTATGATGTAACTTGAGCAAGTGCAATTATAGTTTAATTCATGAAACACTTTTAATTCAGTTTAAATAGGAATCTTTGATCGGATATTTCAATAACTGTAGGTGTGAGACGGTTGTAAGGGGTGTAGTGGAGACCATAAAACAGATTTATTTGGGAGGGATATCTGTTACAGTGGCATGCACTTTAATTATGAAATCTTTCTTTGCCGAATATGGAAATGTTGGCTGAGTCTCTTTCAATGCAATCATAGAAGTCTCAGAGAAATTCCATATGTGTTATTCCTCAAACGTAACTGTTACTATATTGCATCACTGACTTTATCGCCTCAGTCAGTATATAGTCTGTGAGGGTTTGTCCATCAGATATTCGTACTGATTTTTCCCAGAATCTCAGACGTAAAGCAGAGGCACGTCCGACTGCAATAGGATTTAAAAAGTAAACTTAATTTGAAGCAAATGACAGTACATTGTAAACAGTAACATGGAATGACTTGTAAACCGAGAGAATCTTTGTGGTGTAAGAGGAAATGCCACAAAATTACGTCATACCGGGTGCAATACGTCAAACAGCATAACAATACACATAGGGGGATGATTCATGGAATCTGTGCGCTGAAAAAACGGGATTTGTACGCCATTCTGCCTGCAAATCCCCATTTGTTAAATTCTGGTTTGTGGGCAGAATGGCGCACAAATTCCATGCATCAGCCCCATGGATATCTGGTATTTTGCCTTTACTATAGTAGTGTCACACACTGTTAGCATAGGTCCCCAAAGAGACAGGCATCAGCATCATGCATGCCAAAACAAAATAATACCACAGACACTAGTGGTGGCTGCAAAAATATGCAAGCAGCACTTCTTGCCGAAAGGTGTAATACCAAAGGTTCTTACTAGATGTCCCTGCGGAGCAAGCACAGAACTTCCATATAGACTGCAATACCAAACGTAGTTCATAGAGGACGTTGCATAAATTGCCATTTAAAATCTCTGCATACAGGTACAGTTCCACATTCTTCTACTAGATGCCCCTTGGAACCAGGACAAAAAATGAATCTGCAAACTTGGAAACCATTCACGGTTTTAGTGGCCTTTTTATGTTTCAAAAGCAAGACACCAGAAAATAACCAAGTTTATTGGCATGGGAACTGAAACGGACATTGCAATTAAAACACTGCAGTGAGAGTGTTCTGGCATGCATATATGATGCACAACTAAAGACAATTGTTTTCCTTGCCTTTCTATGATGTAACTTGAGCAAGTGCAATTATAGTTTAATTCATGAAACACTTTTAATTCAGTTCAAATAGGAATCTTTGATCGGATATTTCAATAACTGTAGGTGTGAGACGGTTGTAAGGGGTGTAGTGGAGACCATAAAACAGATTTATTTGGGAGGGATATCTGTTACAGTGGCATGCACTTTAATTAGGAAATCTTTCTTTGCCGAATATGGAAATGTTGGCTGAGTCTCTTTCAATGCAATCATAGAAGTCTCAGAGAAATTCCATATGTGTTATTCCTCAAGCGTAACTTTTACTATATTGCATCACTGACTTTATCGCCTCAGTCAGTATATAGTCTGTGAGGGTTTGTCCATCAGATATTCGTACTGATTTTTCCCACAATCTCAGACGTAAAGCAGAGGCACGTCCGACTGCAATAGGATTTAAAAAGTAAACTTAATTTGAAGCAAATGACAGTACATTGTAAACAGTAACATGGAATGACTTGTAAACCGAGAGAATCTTTGTGGTGTAAGAGGAAATGCCACAAAATTACGGCATACCGGGTGCAATACGTCAAACAGCATAACAATACACATGGGGGGATGATTCATGGAATCTGTGCGCTGAAAAAACGGGATTTGTACGCCATTCTGCCTGCAAATACCCATTTGTTAAATTTTGGTTTGTGGGCAGAATGGCGCACAAATTCCATGCATCAGCCCCATGGATATCTAGTATTTTACCTTTACTATAGTAGTGCCACACACTGTTAGCATAGGTGTCCATAGAGACAGGCATCAGCATCACGCATGCCAAAACAAAATAATACCACAGACACTAGTGGTGTCTGCAAAAATATGCAAGCAGCACTTCTTGCAGAATGGTGTAATACCAAAGGTTGTTACTAGATGTCCCTGCGGAGCAAGAACAGAACTTCCATATAGACTGCAATACCAAACGTTGTTCATAGAGGTCCTTGCAGAAATTGCCATTTACAATCTCTGTATACCGGTACAGTTCCCGATTCTTCTACTAGATGCCCCTTGGAACCAGGACAAAAAATGAATCTGCAAACTTGGAAACCATTCACGGTTTTACTGGCCTTTTTATGTTTCAAAAGCAAGACACCAGAAAAAAGACCAAGTTTATTGGCATGGGAACTAAAACGGACATTGCAATTAAACACTGCAGTGAGAGTGTTCGGGCATGCATATATGATGCACAAGACAATTGTTTTCCTTGCCTTTCAATGATGTAACTTGAGCGAGTGTAATTATAGCTTAATTCATGAAACATTTTAAATTCACTTTAAATTGGAAACTTTGATCAGATATTTCAATAACTGTAGGTTTGAGACGGTTGTAAGGGGTGCAGTGGAGACCATAAAACAAGTTTAATTGGGAGGTATATCTGTTACAGTGGCATGCACTTTAATTAGGAAAACTTTCTTTGCAGAATATGGAAATGTTGGCTGAGTCTCTTTCAATGCAATCATAGAAGTCTCAGAGAAATTCCATATATGTTATTCCTCAAACGTAACTGTTACTATATTGCATCACTGACTTTATCGCCTCAGTCAGTATATAGTCTGTGAGGGTTTGTCCATCAGATATTCGCACTGATTTTTCCCAGAATCTCAGACGTAAAGCAGAGGCACGTCCGACTGCAATACAATTTAAAAAGTAAACTTAATTTGAAGCAAATGACAGTACATTGTAAACAGTAAAGTGGAATGGCTTTTAAACCACGGGAATCTTTGTGGTGTAAGAGGAAATGCCACAAAATTGCGGCATACCGGGTGCAATTCGTCAACAGCATAACAATACACATGGGTATCTAGTCTTTTTTACTTTATTATAGTAGTGTCACACACTGTTAGCATAGGTCCCCAAAGAGACAGGCAGCAGTATCATGCATGCCAGAAAAAAATAACACCACAGACACTAGTGGTGGCCGCAAAAATATGCAAGCAGCACTTCTTGAGACATAATACCAAAGGTTGTTACTAGATGTCCATGCGGAGCAAGCACAGAACTTCCATATAGACTGCAATACCAAACGTTGTTCATAGAGGACGTTGCAGAAATTGCCATTTACAATCTCTGTATATAGGTACAGTTCCACATTATTCTACTAGATGCTCCTTGGAACCAGGACAAAAAATGAATCTGCAAACTTGAAAACCATTCACGGTTTTACAGGCCTTTGACAGTTGCAAAAGCAAGACACCAGAAAAAAGGCCAAGTTTATTGGCATGGGAAATAAAATGGACATTGCAATTAAAACACTGCATTGAGAGTGTTCGGGCATGCATATATTATGCACCACTAAAGACAATTGTTTTCCTTGCCTTTCTATTATGTAACTTGAGCGAGTGCAATTATAGTTTAATTCATGAAACACTTTTAATTCAGTTTAAATTGGAATCTTTGATCGGATATTTCAATAACTGTAGGCGTGAGACGGTTGTAAGGGGTGTAGTGGAGACCATAAAACAGATTTATTTGGGAGGGATATCTGTTACAGTGGCATGCACTTTAATTAGGAAATCTTTCTTTGCAGAATATGGAAATGCTGGCTGAGTTCATCAGATATTCGTACTGATTTTTCCCAGAATCTCAGACGTAAAGCCGAGGCACGTCCGACTGCAATAGGATTTAAAAAGTAAACTTAATTTGAAGCAAATGACAGTACATTGTAAACAGTAACATGGAATGGCTTTTAAACCGATAGAACCTTTGTGGTGTAAGAGGAAATGCCACAAAATTACGCATACCGGGTGCAATACGTCAAACAGCATAACAATACACATGGGGGGATGATTCATGGAATCTGTGCGCCGAAAAAACAGGATTTGTACGCCATTCTGCCTGCAAATCCCCATTTGTTAAATTTGGATTTGTGGGCAGAATGGCGCACAAATTCCATGAATCAGCCCCATGGATATCTAGTATTTTACCTTTACTATAGTAGTGCCACACACTGTTAGCATAGGTGTCCATAGAGACAGGCAGCAGCATCATGCATGCCAAAACAAAATAATACCACAGATACTAGTGGTGGCTGCAAAAATATGCAAGCAGCACTTCTTGCAGAATGGTGTAATACCAAAAGTTGTTACTAGACGTCCCTGCGGAGCAAGCACAGATCTTCCATATAGACTGCAATACCAAACGTTGTTCATAGAGGTCGTTGCAGAAATTGCCATTTACAATCTCTGTATACAGGTACAGTTCCACATTCTTCTACTAGATGCCCCTTGGAACCAGGACAAAAAATGAATCTGCAAACTTGGAAACCATTCACGGTTTTAATGGCCTTTTTATGTTTCAAAAGCAAGACACCAGAAAATAACCAAGTTTATTGGCATGGGAACTAAAACGAACATTGCAATTAAAACACTGCAGTGAGAGTGTTCTGGCATGCATATATGATGCACAACTAAAGACAATTGTTTTCCTTGCCTTTCAATGATGTAACTTGAGCGAGTGTAATTATAGCTTAATTCATGAAACACTTTAAATTCACTTTAAATTGGAAACTTTGATCAGATATTTCAATAACTGTAGGTTTGAGACGGTTGTAAGGGGTGCAGTGGAGACCATAAAACAAGTTTAATTGGGAGGTATATCTGTTACAGTGGCATGCACTTTAATTAGGAAATCTTTCTTTGCAGAATATGTAAATGTTGGCTGAGTCTCTTTCAATGCAATCATAGAAGTCTCAGAGAAATTCCATATATGTTATTCCCAAACGTAACTGTTACTATATTGCATCACTGACTTTATCGCCTCAGTCAGTATATAGTCTGTGAGGGTTTGTCCATCAGATATTCGCACTGATTTTTCCCAGAATCTCAGACGTAAAGCAGAGGCACGTCCGACTGCAATACGATTTAAAAAGTAAACTTAATTTGAAGCAAATGACAGTACATTGTAAACAGTAAAGTGGAATGGCTTTTAAACCACGGGAATCTTTGTGGTGTAAGAGGAAATGCCACAAAATTACGGCATACCGGGTGCAATACGTCAAACAGCATAACAATACACATGGGGGGATGATTCATGGAATCTGTGCGCTGAAAAAACGGGATTTGTACGCCATTCTGCCTGCAAATCCCCATTTGTTAAATTTTGGTTTGTGGGCAGAATGGCGCAGAAAATTCCATGCATCAGCCCCATGGATATCTGGTATTTTGCCTTTACTATAGTAGTGTCACACACTGTTAGCATAGGTCCCCAAAGAGACAGGCAGAGGCATCATGCATGCCAGAAAAAAATAACACCACAGACACTAGTGGTGGCCGCAAAAATATGCAAGCAGCACTTCTTGCAGACTGTTGTAATACCAAAGGTTGTTACGAGATGTCCATGCGGAACAAGCACAGACCTTCCATATAGACTGCAATACCAAACGTTGTTCATAGAGGACGTTGCAGAAATTGCCAATTCTAATCTCTGTATATAGGTACAGTTCCACATTATTCTACTAGATGCCCCTTAGAACCAGGACAAAAAATGAATCTGCAAACTTGGAAACTATTCACGGTTTCACAGGCCTTTTACAGTTGCAAAATCAAGACACCAGAAAAAAGGCCAAGCTTATTGGCATGGGAAATAAAATGGACATTGCAATTAAAACACTTTATTGAGAGTGTTCGGGCATGCATATATTATGCACCACTAAAGACAATTGTTTTCCTTGCCTTTCTATGATGTAACTTGAGCGAGTGCAATTATAGTTTAATTCATGAAACACTTTTAATTCAGTTTAAATTGGAATCTTTGATCGGATATTTCAATAACTGTAGGTGTGAGACGGTTGTAAGGGGTGTAGTGGAGACCATAAAACAGATTTATTTGGGAGGGATATCTGTTACAGTGGCATGCACTTTAATTATGAAATCTTTCTTTGCCGAATATGGAAATGTTGGCTGAGTCTCTTTCAATGCAATCATAGAAGTCTCAGAGAAATTCCATATGTGTTATTCCTCAAACGTAACTGTTACTATATTGCATCACTGACTTTATCGCCTCAGTCAGTATATAGTCTGTGAGGGTTTGTCCATCAGATATTCGTACTGATTTTTCCCAGAATCTCAGACGTAAAGCAGAGGCACGTCCGACTGCAATAGGATTTAAAAAGTAAACTTAATTTGAAGCAAATGACAGTACATTGTAAACAGTAACATGGAATCACTTGTAAACCGAGAGAATCTTTGTGGTGTAAGAGGAAATGCCACAAAATTACGTCATACCGGGTGCAATACGTCAAACAGCATAACAACACACATAGGGGGATGATTCATGGAATCTGTGCACTGAAAAAACGGGATTTGTACGCCATTCTGCCTGCAAATCCCCATTTGTTAAATTTTGGTTTGTGGGCAGAATGGCGCACAAATTCCATGCATCAGCCCCATGGATATCTGGTATTTTGCCTTTACTATAGTAGTGCCACACACTGTTAGCATAGGTCCCCAAAGAGACAGGCAGCAGCATCATGCATGCCAAAACAAAATAATACCACAGACACTAGTGGTGTCTGCAAAAATATGCAAGCAGCACTTCTTGCAGAATGGTGTAATACCAAAGGTTGTTGCTAGATGTCCCTGCGGAGCAAGCACAGAACTTCCATATAGACTGCAATACCAAACGTTGTTCATAGAGGTCGTTGCAGAAATTGCCATTTACAATCTCTGTATACAGGTACAGTTCCCCATTCTTCTACTAGATGCCCCTTGGAACCAGGACAAAAAATGAATCTGCAAACTTGGAAACCATTCACGGTTTTACTGGCCTTTTTATGTTTCAAAAGCAAGACACCAGAAAAAAGACCAAGTTTATTGGCATGGGAACTAAAACGGACATTGCAATGAAAACACTGCAGTGAGAGTGTTCTGGCATGCATATATGATGCACAACTAAAGACAATTGTTTTCCTTGCCTTTCAATGATGTAACTTGAGCGAGTGTAATTATAGCTTAATTCATGAAACACTTTAAATTCACTTTAAATTGGAAACTTTGATCAGATATTTCAATAACTGTAGGTTTGAGACGGTTGTAAGGGGTGCAGTGGAGACCATAAAACAAGTTTAATTGGGAGGTATATCTGTTACAGTGGCATGCACCTTAATTAGGCAATCTTTCTTTGCAGAATATGGAAATGTTGGCTGAGTCTCTTTCAATGCAATCATAGAAGTCTCAGAGAAATTCCATATATGTTATTCCTCAAACGTAACTGTTACTATATTGCATCACTGACTTTATCGCCTCAGTCAGTATATAGTCTGTGAGGGTTTGTCCATCAGATATTCGCACTGATTTTTCCCAGAATCATAGACGTAAAGCAGAGGCACGTCCGACTGCAATACGATTGAAAAAGTAAACTTAATTTGAAGCAAATGACAGTACATTGTAAACAGTAAAGTGGAATGGCTTTTAAACCACGGGAATCTTTGTGGTGTAAGAGGAAATGCCACAAAATTACGGCATACCGGGTGCAATTCGTCAACAGCATAACAATACACATGGGTATCTAGTCTTTTTTACTTTATTATAGTAGTGTCACACACTGTTAGCATAGGTCCCCAAAGAGACAGGCAGCAGCATCATGCATGCCAGTAAAAAATAACACCACAGACACTAGTGGTGGCCGCAAAAATATGCAAGCAGCACTACTTGCAGACTGTTGTTATACCAAAGGTTGTTACTAGATGTCCATGCGGAGCAAGCGCAGAACTTCCATATAGACTGCAATACCAAACGTTGTTCATAGAGGACGTTGCAGAAATTGCCATTTACAATCTCTGTATATAGGTACAGTTCCACATTATTCTACTAGATGCCCCTTGGAACCAGGACAAAAAATGAATCTGCAAACTTGAAAACCATTCACGGTTTTACAGGCCTTTGACAGTTGCAAAAGCAAGACACCAGAAAAAAGGCCAAGTTTATTGGCATGGGAAATAAAATGGACATTGCAATTAAAACACTGCATTGAGAGAGTTCGGGCATGCATATATTATGCACCACTAAAGACAATTGTTTTCCTTGCCTTTCTATGATGTAACTTGAGCGAGTGCAATTATAGTTTAATTCATGAAACGCTTTTAATTCAGTTTAAATTGGAATCTTTGATCGGAAATTTCAATAACTGTAGGTGTGAGACGGCTGTAAGGGGTGTAGTGGAGACCATAAAACAGATTTATTTGGGAGGGATATCTGTTACAGTGGCATGCACTTTAATTAGGAAATCTTTCTTTGCCGAATATGGAAATGTTGGCTGAGTCTCTTTCAATGCAATCATAGAAGTCTCAGAGAAATTCCATATGTGTTATTCCTCAAACGTAACTGTTACTATATTGCATCACTGACTTTATCGCCTCAGTCAGTATATAGTCTGTGAGGGTTTGTCCATCAGATATTCGAACTGTTTTTTCCCAGAATCTCAGACGTAAAGCAGAGGCACGTCCGACTGCAATAGGATTCAAAAAGTAAACTTAATTTGAAGCAAATGACAGTACATTGTAAACAGTAACATGGAATGGCTTTTAAACCGAGAGAATGTTTGTGGTGTAAGAGGAAATGCCACAAAATTACGGCATACCGGGTGCAATACGTCAAACAGCATAACAATACACATGGGGGGATGATTCATGGAATCTGTGCGCAGAAAAAACGGGATTTGTACGCCATTCTGCCTGCAAATCCCCATTTGTTAAATTTTGATTTGTGGGCAGAATGGCGCACAAATTCCATGAATCAGCCCCATGGATATCTAGTATTTTACCTTTACTATAGTAGTGCCACACACTGTTAGCATAGGTGTCCATAGAGACAGGCATCAGCATCATGCATGCCAAAACAAAATAATACCACAGACACTAGTGGTGGCTGCAAAAATATGCAAGCAGCACTTCTTGCCGAATGGTGTAATACCAAAGGTTCTTACTAGATGTCCCTGCGGAGCAAGCACAGAACTTCCATATAGACTGCAATACCAAACGTTGTTCATAGAGGACGTTGCAGAAATTGCCATTTACAGTCTCTGTATACACGTACAGTTCCACATTCTTCTACTAGATGCCCCTTGGAACCAGGACAAAAAATGAATCTGCAAACTTGGAAACCATTCACGGTTTTACTGGCCTTTTTATGTTTCAAAAGCAAGACACCAGAAAAAAGACCAAGTTTATTGGCATGGGAACTAAAACGGACATTGCAATTAAAACACTGCAGTGAGAGTGTTCTGGCATGCATATATGATGCACAACTAAAGACAATTGTTTTCCTTGCCTTTCAATGATGTAACTTGAGCGAGTGTAATTATAGCTTAATTCATGAAACACGTTTCATTCTGTTTAAATTGGAAACTTTGATCAGATATTTCAATAACTGTAGGTTTGAGACGGTTGTAAGGGGTGCAGTGGAGACGATAAAACAAGTTTAATTGGGAGGTATATCTGTTACAGTGGCATGCACTTTAATTAGGAAATCTTTCTTTGCAGAATATGGAAATGTTGGCTGAGTCTCTTTCAATGCAATCATAGAAGTCTCAGAGAAATTCCATATGTGTTATTCCTCAAACGTAACTGTTACTATATTGCATCACTGACTTTATCGCCTCGGTCAGTATATAGTCTGTGAGGGTTTGTCCATCAGATATTCGTACTGATTTTTCCCAGAATCTCAGACGTAAAGCAGAGGCACGTCCGACTGCAATAGGATTTAAAAAGTAAACTTAATTTGAAGCAAATGACAGTACATTGTAAACAGTAACATGGAATGGCTTTTAAACCACGGGAATCTTTGTGGTGTAAGAGGAAATGCCACAACATTACGGCATACCGGGTGCAATTCGTCAACAGCATAACAATACACATGGGTATCTAGTCTTTTTTACTTTATTATAGTAGTGTCACAAACTGTTAGCATAGGTCCCCAAAGAGACAGGCAGCAGCATCATGCATGCCAGAAAGAAATAACACCACAGACACTATTGGTGGCCTCAAAAATATGCAAGCAGCACTTCTTGCAGACTGTTGTAATACCAAAGGTTGTTACTAGATGTCCCTGCGGAGCAAGCACAGAACTTCCATATAGACTGCAATACCAAACGTTGTTCATAGAGGACGTTGCAGAAATTGCCATTTGCAATCTCTGTATATAGGTACAGTTCCACATTATTCTACTAGATGCCCCTTGGAACCAGGACAAAAAATGAATCTGCAAACTTGGAAACCATTCACGGTTTTACAGGCCTTTGACAGTTGCAAAAGCTAGACACCAGAAAAAAGGCCAAGTTTAATGCATTGGGAAATAAAATGGACATTGCAATTAAAACACTGCATTGAGAGTGTTCGGGCATGCATATATTATGCACCACTAAAGACAATTGTTTTCCTTGCCTTTCTATGATGTAACTTGAGCGAGTGCAATTATAGTTTAATTCATGAAACACTTTTAATTCAGTTTAAATTGGAATCTTTGATCGGATATTTCAATAACTGTAGGCGTGAGACGGTTGTAAGGGGTGTAGTGGAGACCATAAAACAGATTTATTTGGGAGGGATATCTGTTACAGTGGCATGCACTTTAATTAGGAAATCTTTCTTTGCAGAATATGGAAATGCTGGCTGAGTCTCTTTCAATGCAATCATAGAAGTCTCAGAGAAATTCCAAATGTGTTATTCCTCAAACGTAACTGTTACTATATTGCATCACTGACTTTATCACCTCAGTCAGTATATAGTCTGTGAGGGTTTGTTCATCAGATATTCGTACTGATTTTTCCCAGAATCTCAGACGTAAAGCCGAGGCATGTCCGACTGCAATAGGATTTAAAAAGTAAACTTAATTTGAAGCAAATGACAGTACATTGTAAACAGTAACATGGAATGGCTTTTAAACCGATAGAATCTTTGTGGTGTAAGAGGAAATGCCACAAAATTACGCATACCGGGTGCAATACTTCAAACAGCATAACAATACACATGGGGAGATGATTCATGGAATCTGTGCGCCGAAAAAACGGGATTTGTACGCCATTCTGCCTGCAAATCCCCATTTGTTAAATTTGGATTTGTGGGCAGAATGGCGCACAAATTCCATGAATCATCCCCATGGATATCTAGTATTTTACCTTTACTATAGTAGTGCCACACACTGTTAGCATAGGTGTCCATAGAGACAGGCAGCAGCATCATGCATGCCAAAACAAAATAATACCACAGACACTAGTGGTGGCTGCAAAAATATGTAAGCAGCACTTCTTGCAGAATGGTGTAATACCAAAAGTTGTTACTAGATGTCCCTGCGGAGCAAGCACAGATCTTCCATATAGACTGCAATACCAAACGTTGTTCATAGAGGTCGGTGCAGAAAATGCCATTTACAATCTCTGTATACAGGTACAGTTCCACATTCTTCTACTAGATGCCCCTTGGAACCAGGACAAAAAATGAATCTGCAAACTTGGAAACCATTCACGGTTTTACTGGCCTTTTTATGTTTCAAAAGCAAGACACCAGAAAATAACCAAGTTTATTGGCATGGGAACTAAAACGGACATTGCAATTAAAACACTGCAGTGAGAGTGTTCTGGCATGCATATATGATGCACAACTAAAGACAATTGTTTTCCTTGCCTTTCAATGATGTAACTTGAGCGAGTGTAATTATAGCTTAATTCATGAAACACTTTAAATTCTGTTTAAATTGGAAACTTTGATTAGATATTTCAATAACTGTAGGTTTGAGACGGTTGAAAGGGGTGCAGTGGAGACCATAAAACAAGTTTAATTGGTAGGTATATCTGTTACAGTGGCATGCACTTTAATTAGGAAATCTTTCTTTGCAGAATATGGAAATGTTGGCTGAGTCTCTTTCAATGCAATCATAGAAGTCTCAGAGAAATTCCATATGTGTTAATCCTCAAACGTAACTGCTACTATATTGCATCACTGACTTTATCGCCTCAGTCAGTATATAGACTGTGAGGGTTTGTCCATCAGATATTCGTACTGATTTTTCCTAGAATCTCAGACGTAAAGCAGAGGCACGTCCGACTGCAATAGGATTTAAAAAGTAAACTTAATTTGAAGCAAATGACAGTACATTGTAACAGTAACATGGAATGGCTTTTAAACCACGGGAATCTTTGTGGTGTAAGAGGAAATGCCACAAAATTACAGCATACCGGGTGCAATTCGTCAACAGCATAACAATACACATGGGTATCTAGTCTTTTTTACTTTAGTATAGTAGTGTCACACACTGTTAGCATAGGTCCCCAAAGAGACAGGCAGCAGCATCATGCATGCCAGAAAAAAATAACACCACAGACACTAGTGGTGGCCGCAAAAATATGCAAGCAGCACTTCTTGCAGACTGTTGTAATACCAAAGGTTGTTACTAGATGTCCATGCGGAGCAAGCGCAGAACTTCCATATAGACTGCAATACCAAACGTTGTTCATAGAGGACGTTGCAGAAATTGCCATTTACAATCTCTGTATATAGGTACAGTTCCACATTATTCTACTAGATGCCCCTTGGAACCAGGACAAAAAATGAATCTGCAAACTTGAAAACCATTCACGGTTTTACAGGCCTTTGACAGTTGCAAAAGCAAGACACCAGAAAAATAGGCCAAGTTTATTGGCATGGGAAATAAAATGGACATTGCAATTAAAACACTGCATTGAGAGAGTTCGGGCATGCATATATTATGCACCACTAAAGACAATTGTTTTCCTTGCCTTTCTATGATGTAACTTGAGCGAGTGCAATTATAGTTTAATTCATGAAACGCTTTTAATTCAGTTTAAATTGGAATCTTTGATCGGAAATTTCAATAACTGTAGGTGTGAGACGGCTGTAAGGGGTGTAGTGGAGACCATAAAACAGATTTATTTGGGAAGGATATCTGTTACAGTGGCATGCACTTTAATTAGGAAATCTTTCTTTGCCGAATATGGAAATGTTGGCTGAGTCTCTTTCAATGCAATCATAGAAGTCTCAGAGAAATTCCATATGTGTTATTCCTCAAACGTAACTGTTACTATATTGCATCACTGACTTTATCGCCTCAGTCAGTATATAGTCTGTGAGGGTTTGTCCATCAGATATTCGTACTGATTTTTCCCAGAATCTCAGACGTAAAGCAGAGGCACGTCCGACTGCAATAGGATTTTAAAAGTAAACTTAATTTGAAGCAAATGACAGTACATTGTAAACAGTAACATGGAATGGCTTTTAAACCGAGAGAATCTTTGTGGTGTAAGAGGAAATGCCACAAAATTACGGCATACCGGGTGCAATACGACAAACAGCATAACAATACACATGGGGGGATGATTCATGGAATCTGTGCGCTGAAAAAACGGAATTTATACGCCATTCTGCCTGCAAATCCCCATTTGTTAAATTTTGATTTGTGGGCAGAATGGCGCACAAATTCCATGCATCAGCCCCATGGATATCTGGTATTTTGCCTTTACTATAGTAGTGCCACACACTGTTAGCATAGGTGTCCATAGAGACAGGCAGCAGCATCATGCATGCCAAAACAAAATAATACCACAGACACTAGTGGTGGCTGCAAAAATATGCAAGCAGCACTTCTTGCAGAATGGTGTAATACCAAAGGTTCTTACTAGATGTCCCTGCGGAGCAAGCACAGAACTTCCATATAGACTGCAATACCAAACGTTGTTCATAGAGGACGTTGCAGAAATTGCCATTTACAATCTCTGTATACAGGTACAGTTCCACATTCTTCTACTAGATGCACCTTGGACCCAGGACAAAAAATGAATCTGCAAACTTGGAAACCATTCACGGTTTTACTGGCCTTTTTATGTTTCAAAAGCAAGACACCAGAAAAAAGACCAAGTTTATTGGCATGGGATCTAAAACGGACATTGCAATTAAAACACTGCAATGAGAGTGTTCTGGCATGCGTATATGATGCACAACTAAAGAAAATTGTTTTCCTTGCCTTTCAATGATGTAACTTGAGCGAGTGTAATTATAGCTTAATTCATGAAACACTTTAAATTCAGTTTAAATTGGAAACATTGATCAGATATTTCAATAACTGTAGGTTTGAGACGGTTGTAAGGGGTGCAGTGGAGACCATAAAACAAGTTTAATTGGGAGGTATATCTGTTACAGTGCCATGCACTTTAATTAGGAAATTTTTCTTTGCAGAATATGGAAATGTTGGCTGAGTCTCTTTCAATGCAATCATAGAAGTCTCAGAGAAA
This sequence comes from Ambystoma mexicanum, assembly GCF_040938575.1. NCBI lineage: Eukaryota > Metazoa > Chordata > Amphibia > Caudata > Ambystomatidae > Ambystoma > Ambystoma mexicanum. The sequence continues at coordinate 1,683,246 of NW_027182470.1, forward strand.
TTCCATATGTGTTATTCCTCAAACGTAACTGTTACTATATTGCATCACTGACTTTATCGCCTCAGTCAGTATATAGTCTGTGAGGGTTTGTCCATCAGATATTCGTACTGATTTTTCCCAGAATCTCAGACGTAAAGCAGAGGCAAATCCGACTGCAATAGGATTTAAAAAGTAAACTTAATTTGAAGCAAATGACAGTACATTGTAAACAGTAACATGGAATGGCTTTTAAACCACGGGAATCTTTGTGGTGTAAGAGGAAATGCCACAAAATTACGGCCTACCGGGTGCAATTCGTCAACAGCATAACAATACACATGGGTATCTAGTCTTTTTTACTTTATTATAGTAGTGTCACACACTGTTAGCATAGGTCCCCAAATAGACAGGCAGCAGCATCATGCATGCCAGAAAAAAATAACACCGCAGACACTAGTGGTGGCCGCAAAAATATGCAAGCAGCACTTCTTGCAGACTGTTGTAATACCAAAGGTTGTTACTAGATGTCCCTGCGGGGAAGCACGGAACTTCCATATAGACTGCAATACCAAACGTTGTTCATAGAGGACTTTGCAGAAATTGCCATTTACAATCTCTGTATACAGGTACAGTTCCCCATTCTTCTACTAGATGCCCCTTGGAACCAGGACAAAAAATGAATCTGCAAACTTGGAAACCATTCACGGTTTTACTGGCCTTTTTATGTTTCAAAAGCAAGACACCAGAAAAAAGACCAAGTTTATTGGCATGGGAACTAAAACGGACATTGCAATGAAAACACTGCAGTGAGAGTGTTCTGGCATGCATATATGATGCACAACTAAAGACAATTGTTTTCCTTGCCTTTCAATGATGTAACTTGAGCGAGTGTAATTATAGCTTAATTCATGAAACACTTTAAATTCACTTTAAATTGGAAACTTTGATCAGATATTTCAATAACTGTAGGTTTGAGACGGTTGTAAGGGGTGCAGTGGAGACCATAAAACAAGTTTAATTGGGAGGTATATCTGTTACAGTGGCATGCACCTTAATTAGGCAATCTTTCTTTGCAGAATATGGAAATGTTGGCTGAGTCTCTTTCAATGCAATCATAGAAGTCTCAGAGAAATTCCATATATGTTATTCCTCAAACGTAACTGTTACTATATTGCATCACTGACTTTATCGCCTCAGTCAGTATATAGTCTGTGAGGGTTTGTCCATCAGATATTCGCACTGATTTTTCCCAGAATCATAGACGTAAAGCAGAGGCACGTCCGACTGCAATACGATTTAAAAAGTAAACTTAATTTGAAGCAAATGACAGTACATTGGAAACAGTAAAGTGGAATGGCTTTTAAACCACGGGATACTTGTGGTGTAAGAGGAAATGCCACAAAATTACGGCATACCGGGTGCAATTCGTCAACAGCATAACAATACACATGGGTATCTAGTCTTTTTTACTTTATTATAGTAGTGTCACACACTGTTAGCATAGGTCCCCAAAGAGACAGGCAGCAGCATCATGCATGCCAGAAAACAATAACACCACAGACACTAGTGGTGGCCGCAAAAATATGCAAGCAGCACTTCTTGCAGACTGTTGTAATACCAAAGGTTGTTACTAGATGTCCATGCGGAGCAAGCGCAGAACTTCCATATAGACTGCAATACCAAACGTTGTTCATAGAGGACGTTGCAGAAATTGCCATTTACAATCTCTGTATATAGGTACAGTTCCACATTATTCTACTAGATGCCCCTTGGAACCAGGACAAAAAATGAATCTGCAAACTTGAAAACCATTCACGGTTTTACAGGCCTTTGACAGTTGCAAAAGCAAGACACCAGAAAAATAGGCCAAGTTTATTGGCATGGGAAATAAAATGGACATTGCAATTAAAACACTGCATTGAGAGAGTTCGGGCATGCATATATTATGCACCACTAAAGACAATTGTTTTCCTTGCCTTTCTATGATGTAACTTGAGCGAGTGCAATTATAGTTTAATTCATGAAACGCTTTTAATTCAGTTTAAATTGGAATCTTTGATCGGAAATTTCAATAACTGTAGGTGTGAGACGGCTGTAAGGGGTGTAGTGGAGACCATAAAACAGATTTATTTGGGAGGGATATCTGTTACAGTGGCATGCACTTTAATTAGGAAATCTTTCTTTGCCGAATATGGAAATGTTGGCTGAGTCTCTTTCAATGCAATCATAGAAGTCTCAGAGAAATTCCATATGTGTTATTCCTCAAACGTAACTGTTACTATATTGCATCACTGACTTTATCGCCTCAGTCAGTATATAGTCTGTGAGGGTTTGTCCATCAGATATTCGAACTGTTTTTTCCCAGAATCTCAGACGTAAAGCAGAGGCACGTCCGACTGCAATAGGATTCAAAAAGTAAACTTAATTTGAAGCAAATGACAGTACATTGTAAACAGTAACATGGAATGGCTTTTAAACCGAGAGAATGTTTGTGGTGTAATAGGAAATGCCACAAAATTACGGCATACCGGGTGCAATACGTCAAACAGCATAACAATACACATGGGGGGGTGATTCATGGAATCTGTGCGCAGAAAAAACGGGATTTGTACGCCATTCTGCCTGCAAATCCCCATTTGTTAAATTTTGATTTGTGGGCAGAATGGCGCACAAATTCCATGAATCAGCCCCATGGATATCTAGTATTTTACCTTTACTATAGTAGTGCCACACACTGTTAGCATAGGTGTCCATAGAGACAGGCATCAGCATCATGCATGCCAAAACAAAATAATACCACAGACACTAGTGGTGGCTGCAAAAATATGCAAGCAGCACTTCTTGCCGAATGGTGTAATACCAAAGGTTCTTACTAGATGTCCCTGCGGAGCAAGCACAGAACTTCCATATAGACTGCAATACCAAACGTTGTTCATAGAGGACGTTGCAGAAATTGCCATTTACAATCTCTGTATACAGGTACAGTTCCACATTCTTCTACTAGATGCCCCTTGGAACCAGGACAAAAAATGAATCTGCAAACTTGGAAACCATTCACGGTTTTACTGGCCTTTTTATGTTTCAAAAGCAAGACACCAGAAAAAAGACCAAGTTTATTGGCATGGGAACTAAAACGGACATTGCAATGAAAACACTGCAGTGAGAGTGTTCTGGCATGCATATATGATGCACAACTAAAGACAATTGTTTTCCTTGCCTTTCAATGATGAACTTGAGCGAGTGTAATTATAGCTTAATTCATGAAACACTTTAAATTCACTTTAAATTGGAAACTTTGATCAGATATTTCAATAACTGTAGGTTTGAGACGGTTGTAAGGGGTGCAGTGGAGACCATAAAACAAGTTTAATTGGGAGGTATATCTGTTACAGTGGCATGCACTTTAATTAGGCAATCTTTCTTTGTAGAATATGGAAATGTTGGCTGAGTCTCTTTCAATGCAATCATAGAAGTCTCAGAGAAATTCCATATATGTTATTCCTCAAACGTAACTGTTACTATATTGCATCACTGACTTTATCGCCTCAGTCAGTATATAGTCTGTGAGGGTTTGTCCATCAGATATTCGCACTGATTTTTCCCAGAATCATAGACGTAAAGCAGAGGCACGTCCGACTGCAATACGATTTAAAAAGTAAACTTAATTTGAAGCAAATGACAGTACATTGGAAACAGTAAAGTGGAATGGCTTTTAAACCACGGGATACTTGTGGTGTAAGAGGAAATGCCACAAAATTACGGCATACCGGGTGCAATTCGTCAACAGCATAACAATACACATGGGTATCTAGTCTTTTTTACTTTATTATAGTAGTGTCACACACTGTTAGCATAGGTCCCCAAATAGACAGGCAGCAGCATCATGCATGCCAGAAAAAAATAACACCGCAGACACTAGTGGTGGCCGCAAAAATATGCAAGCAGCACTTCTTGCAGACTGTTGTAATACCAAAGGTTGTTACTAGATGTCCCTGCGGGGAAGCACGGAACTTCCATATAGACTGCAATACCAAACGTTGTTCATAGAGGACTTTGCAGAAATTGCCATTTACAATCTCTGTATACAGGTACAGTTCCCCATTCTTCTACTAGATGCCCCTTGGAACCAGGACAAAAAATGAATCTGCAAACTTGGAAACCATTCACGGTTTTACTGGCCTTTTTATGTTTCAAAAGCAAGACACCAGAAAAAAGACCAAGTTTATTGGCATGGGAACTAAAACGGACATTGCAATGAAAACACTGCAGTGAGAGTGTTCTGGCATGCATATATGATGCACAACTAAAGACAATTGTTTTCCTTGCCTTTCAATGATGTAACTTGAGCGAGTGTAATTATAGCTTAATTCATGAAACACTTTAAATTCACTTTAAATTGGAAACTTTGATCAGATATTTCAATAACTGTAGGTTTGAGACGGTTGTAAGGGGTGCAGTGGAGACCATAAAACAAGTTTAATTGGGAGGTATATCTGTTACAGTGGCATGCACCTTAATTAGGCAATCTTTCTTTGCAGAATATGGAAATGTTGGCTGAGTCTCTTTCAATGCAATCATAGAAGTCTCAGAGAAATTCCATATATGTTATTCCTCAAACGTAACTGTTACTATATTGCATCACTGACTTTATCGCCTCAGTCAGTATATAGTCTGTGAGGGTTTGTCCATCAGATATTCGCACTGATTTTTCCCAGAATCATAGACGTAAAGCAGAGGCACGTCCGACTGCAATACGATTTAAAAAGTAAACTTAATTTGAAGCAAATGACAGTACATTGGAAACAGTAAAGTGGAATGGCTTTTAAACCACGGGATACTTGTGGTGTAAGAGGAAATGCCACAAAATTACGGCATACCGGGTGCAATTCGTCAACAGCATAACAATACACATGGGTATCTAGTCTTTTTTACTTTATTATAGTAGTGTCACACACTGTTAGCATAGGTCCCCAAAGAGACAGGCAGCAGCATCATGCATGCCAGAAAACAATAACACCACAGACACTAGTGGTGGCCGCAAAAATATGCAAGCAGCACTTCTTGCAGACTGTTGTAATACCAAAGGTTGTTACTAGATGTCCATGCGGAGCAAGCGCAGAACTTCCATATAGACTGCAATACCAAACGTTGTTCATAGAGGACGTTGCAGAAATTGCCATTTACAATCTCTGTATATAGGTACAGTTCCACATTATTCTACTAGATGCCCCTTGGAACCAGGACAAAAAATGAATCTGCAAACTTGAAAACCATTCACGGTTTTACAGGCCTTTGACAGTTGCAAAAGCAAGACACCAGAAAAATAGGCCAAGTTTATTGGCATGGGAAATAAAATGGACATTGAAATTAAAACACTGCATTGAGAGAGTTCGGGCATGCATATATTATGCACCACTAAAGACAATTGTTTTCCTTGCCTTTCTATGATGTAACTTGAGCGAGTGCAATTATAGTTTAATTCATGAAACGCTTTTAATTCAGTTTAAATTGGAATCTTTGATCGGAAATTTCAATAACTGTAGGTGTGAGACGGCTGTAAGGGGTGTAGTGGAGACCATAAAACAGATTTATTTGGGAGGGATATCTGTTACAGTGGCATGCACTTTAATTAGGAAATCTTTCTTTGCCGAATATGGAAATGTTGGCTGAGTCTCTTTCAATGCAATCATAGAAGTCTCAGAGAAATTCCATATGTGTTATTCCTCAAACGTAACTGTTACTATATTGCATCACTGACTTTATCGCCTCAGTCAGTATATAGTCTGTGAGGGTTTGTCCATCAGATATTCGAACTGTTTTTTCCCAGAATCTCAGACGTAAAGCAGAGGCACGTCCGACTGCAATAGGATTCAAAAAGTAAACTTAATTTGAAGCAAATGACAGTACATTGTAAACAGTAACATGGAATGGCTTTTAAACCGAGAGAATGTTTGTGGTGTAAGAGGAAATGCCACAAAATTACGGCATACCGGGTGCAATACGTCAAACAGCATAACAATACACATGGGGGGATGATTCATGGAATCTGTGCGCAGAAAAAACGGGATTTGTACGCCATTCTGCCTGCAAATCCCCATTTGTTAAATTTTGATTTGTGGGCAGAATGGCGCACAAATTCCATGAATCAGCCCCATGGATATCTAGTATTTTACCTTTACTATAGTAGTGCCACACACTGTTAGCATAGGTGTCCATAGAGACAGGCATCAGCATCATGCATGCCAAAACAAAATAATACCACAGACACTAGTGGTGGCTGCAAAAATATGCAAGCAGCACTTCTTGCCGAATGGTGTAATACCAAAGGTTCTTACTAGATGTCCCTGCGGAGCAAGCACAGAACTTCCATATAGACTGCAATACCAAACGTTGTTCATAGAGGACGTTGCAGAAATTGCCATTTACAATCTCTGTATACAGGTACAGTTCCACATTCTTCTACTAGATGCCCCTTGGAACCAGGACAAAAAATGAATCTGCAAACTTGGAAACCATTCACGGTTTTACTGGCCTTTTTATGTTTCAAAAGCAAGACACCAGAAAAAAGACCAAGTTTATTGGCATGGGAACTAAAACGGACATTGCAATGAAAACACTGCAGTGAGAGTGTTCTGGCATGCATATATGATGCACAACTAAAGACAATTGTTTTCCTTGCCTTTCAATGATGAACTTGAGCGAGTGTAATTATAGCTTAATTCATGAAACACTTTAAATTCACTTTAAATTGGAAACTTTGATCAGATATTTCAATAACTGTAGGTTTGAGACGGTTGTAAGGGGTGCAGTGGAGACCATAAAACAAGTTTAATTGGGAGGTATATCTGTTACAGTGGCATGCACTTTAATTAGGCAATCTTTCTTTGTAGAATATGGAAATGTTGGCTGAGTCTCTTTCAATGCAATCATAGAAGTCTCAGAGAAATTCCATATATGTTATTCCTCAAACGTAACTGTTACTATATTGCATCACTGACTTTATCGCCTCAGTCAGTATATAGTCTGTGAGGGTTTGTCCATCAGATATTCGCACTGATTTTTCCCAGAATCATAGACGTAAAGCAGAGGCACGTCCGACTGCAATACGATTTAAAAAGTAAACTTAATTTGAAGCAAATGACAGTACATTGGAAACAGTAAAGTGGAATGGCTTTTAAACCACGGGATACTTGTGGTGTAAGAGGAAATGCCACAAAATTACGGCATACCGGGTGCAATTCGTCAACAGCATAACAATACACATGGGTATCTAGTCTTTTTTACTTTATTATAGTAGTGTCACACACTGTTAGCATAGGTCCCCAAAGAGACAGGCAGCAGCATCATGCATGCCAGAAAACAATAACACCACAGACACTAGTGGTGGCCGCAAAAATATGCAAGCAGCACTTCTTGCAGACTGTTGTAATACCAAAGGTTGTTACTAGATGTCCATGCGGAGCAAGCGCAGAACTTCCATATAGACTGCAATACCAAACGTTGTTCATAGAGGACGTTGCAGAAATTGCCATTTACAATCTCTGTATATAGGTACAGTTCCACATTATTCTACTAGATGCCCCTTGGAACCAGGACAAAAAATGAATCTGCAAACTTGAAAACCATTCACGGTTTTACAGGCCTTTGACAGTTGCAAAAGCAAGACACCAGAAAAATAGGCCAAGTTTATTGGCATGGGAAATAAAATGGACATTGCAATTAAAACACTGCATTGAGAGAGTTCGGGCATGCATATATTATGCACCACTAAAGACAATTGTTTTCCTTGCCTTTCTATGATGTAACTTGAGCGAGTGCAATTATAGTTTAATTCATGAAACGCTTTTAATTCAGTTTAAATTGGAATCTTTGATCGGAAATTTCAATAACTGTAGGTGTGAGACGGCTGTAAGGGGTGTAGTGGAGACCATAAAACAGATTTATTTGGGAGGGATATCTGTTACAGTGGCATGCACTTTAATTAGGAAATCTTTCTTTGCCGAATATGGAAATGTTGGCTGAGTCTCTTTCAATGCAATCATAGAAGTCTCAGAGAAATTCCATATGTGTTATTCCTCAAACGTAACTGTTACTATATTGCATCACTGACTTTATCGCCTCAGTCAGTATATAGTCTGTGAGGGTTTGTCCATCAGATATTCGAACTGTTTTTTCCCAGAATCTCAGACGTAAAGCAGAGGCACGTCCGACTGCAATAGGATTCAAAAAGTAAACTTAATTTGAAGCAAATGACAGTACATTGTAAACAGTAACATGGAATGGCTTTTAAACCGAGAGAATGTTTGTGGTGTAAGAGGAAATGCCACAAAATTACGGCATACCGGGTGCAATACGTCAAACAGCATAACAATACACATGGGGGGATGATTCATGGAATCTGTGCGCAGAAAAAACGGGATTTGTACGCCATTCTGCCTGCAAATCCCCATTTGTTAAATTTTGATTTGTGGGCAGAATGGCGCACAAATTCCATGAATCAGCCCCATGGATATCTAGTATTTTACCTTTACTATAGTAGTGCCACACACTGTTAGCATAGGTGTCCATAGAGACAGGCATCAGCATCATGCATGCCAAAACAAAATAATACCACAGACACTAGTGGTGGCTGCAAAAATATGCAAGCAGCACTTCTTGCCGAATGGTGTAATACCAAAGGTTCTTACTAGATGTCCCTGCGGAGCAAGCACAGAACTTCCATATAGACTGCAATACCAAACGTTGTTCATAGAGGACGTTGCAGAAATTGCCATTTACAATCTCTGTATACAGGTACAGTTCCACATTCTTCTACTAGATGCCCCTTGGAACCAGGACAAAAAATGAATCTGCAAACTTGGAAACCATTCACGGTTTTACTGGCCTTTTTATGTTTCAAAAGCAAGACACCAGAAAAAAGACCAAGTTTATTGGCATGGGAACTAAAACGGACATTGCAATGAAAACACTGCAGTGAGAGTGTTCTGGCATGCATATATGATGCACAACTAAAGACAATTGTTTTCCTTGCCTTTCAATGATGAACTTGAGCGAGTGTAATTATAGCTTAATTCATGAAACACTTTAAATTCACTTTAAATTGGAAACTTTGATCAGATATTTCAATAACTGTAGGTTTGAGACGGTTGTAAGGGGTGCAGTGGAGACCATAAAACAAGTTTAATTGGGAGGTATATCTGTTACAGTGGCATGCACCTTAATTAGGCAATCTTTCTTTGTAGAATATGGAAATGTTGGCTGAGTCTCTTTCAATGCAATCATAGAAGTCTCAGAGAAATTCCATATATGTTATTCCTCAAACGTAACTGTTACTATATTGCATCACTGACTTTATCGCCTCAGTCAGTATATAGTCTGTGAGGGTTTGTCCATCAGATATTCGCACTGATTTTTCCCAGAATCATAGACGTAAAGCAGAGGCACGTCCGACTGCAATACGATTTAAAAAGTAAACTTAATTTGAAGCAAATGACAGTACATTGGAAACAGTAAAGTGGAATGGCTTTTAAACCACGGGATACTTGTGGTGTAAGAGGAAATGCCACAAAATTACGGCATACCGGGTGCAATTCGTCAACAGCATAACAATACACATGGGTATCTAGTCTTTTTTACTTTATTATAGTAGTGTCACACACTGTTAGCATAGGTCCCCAAAGAGACAGGCAGCAGCATCATGCATGCCAGAAAACAATAACACCACAGACACTAGTGGTGGCCGCAAAAATATGCAAGCAGCACTTCTTGCAGACTGTTGTAATACCAAAGGTTGTTACTAGATGTCCATGCGGAGCAAGCGCAGAACTTCCATATAGACTGCAATACCAAACGTTGTTCATAGAGGACGTTGCAGAAATTGCCATTTACAATCTCTGTATATAGGTACAGTTCCACATTATTCTACTAGATGCCCCTTGGAACCAGGACAAAAAATGAATCTGCAAACTTGAAAACCATTCACGGTTTTACAGGCCTTTGACAGTTGCAAAAGCAAGACACCAGAAAAATAGGCCAAGTTTATTGGCATGGGAAATAAAATGGACATTGCAATTAAAACACTGCATTGAGAGAGTTCGGGCATGCATATATTATGCACCACTAAAGACAATTGTTTTCCTTGCCTTTCTATGATGTAACTTGAGCGAGTGCAATTATAGTTTAATTCATGAAACGCTTTTAATTCAGTTTAAATTGGAATCTTTGATCGGAAATTTCAATAACTGTAGGTGTGAGACGGCTGTAAGGGGTGTAGTGGAGACCATAAAACAGATTTATTTGGGAGGGATATCTGTTACAGTGGCATGCACTTTAATTAGGAAATCTTTCTTTGCCGAATATGGAAATGTTGGCTGAGTCTCTTTCAATGCAATCATAGAAGTCTCAGAGAAATTCCATATGTGTTATTCCTCAAACGTAACTGTTACTATATTGCATCACTGACTTTATCGCCTCAGTCAGTATATAGTCTGTGAGGGTTTGTCCATCAGATATTCGAACTGTTTTTTCCCAGAATCTCAGACGTAAAGCAGAGGCACGTCCGACTGCAATAGGATTCAAAAAGTAAACTTAATTTGAAGCAAATGACAGTACATTGTAAACAGTAACATGGAATGGCTTTTAAACCGAGAGAATGTTTGTGGTGTAAGAGGAAATGCCACAAAATTACGGCATACCGGGTGCAATACGTCAAACAGCATAACAATACACATGGGGGGATGATTCATGGAATCTGTGCACAGAAAAAACGGGATTTGTACGCCATTCTGCCTGCAAATCCCCATTTGTTAAATTTTGATTTGTGGGCAGAATGGCGCACAAATTCCATGAATCAGCCCCATGGATATCTAGTATTTTACCTTTACTATAGTAGTGCCACACACTGTTAGCATAGGTGTCCATAGAGACAGGCATCAGCATCATGCATGCCAAAACAAAATAATACCACAGACACTAGTGGTGGCTGCAAAAATATGCAAGCAGCACTTCTTGCCGAATGGTGTAATACCAAAGGTTCTTACTAGATGTCCCTGCGGAGCAAGCACAGAACTTCCATATAGACTGCAATACCAAACGTTGTTCATAGAGGACGTTGCAGAAATTGCCATTTACAATCTCTGTATACAGGTACAGTTCCACATTCTTCTACTAGATGCCCCTTGGAACCAGGACAAAAAATGAATCTGCAAACTTGGAAACCATTCACGGTTTTACTGGCCTTTTTATGTTTCAAAAGCAAGACACCAGAAAAAAGACCAAGTTTATTGGCATGGGAACTAAAACGGACATTGCAATTAAAACACTGCAGTGAGAGTGTTCTGGCATGCATATATGATGCACAACTAAAGACAATTGTTTTCCTTGCCTTTCAATGATGTAACTTGAGCGAGTGTAATTATAGCTTAATTCATGAAACACTTTTAATTCTGTTTAAATTGGAAACTTTGATCAGATATTTCAATAACTGTAGGTTTGAGACGGTTGTAAGGGGTGCAGTGGAGACCATAAAACAAGTTTAATTGGGAGGTATATTTGTTACAGTGGCATGCACTTTAATTAGGAAATCTTTCTTTGCAGAATATGGAAATGTTGGCTGAGTCTCTTTCAATGCAATCATAGAAGTCTCAGAGAAATTCCATATGTGTTATTCCTCAAACGTAACTGTTACTATATTGCATCACTGACTTTATCGCCTCGGTCAGTATATAGTCTGTGAGGGTTTGTCCATCAGATATTCGTACTGATTTTTCCCAGAATCTCAGACGTAAAGCAGAGGCACGTCCGACTGCAATAGGATTTAAAAAGTAAACTTAATTTGAAGCAAATGACAGTACATTGTAAACAGTAACATGGAATGGCTTTTAAACCACGGGAATCTTTGTGGTGTAAGAGGAAATGCCACAAAATGACGGCATACCGGGTGCAATTCGTCAACAGCATAACAATACACATGGGTATCTAGTCTTTTTTACTTTATTATAGTAGTGTCACAAACTGTTAGCATAGGTCCCCAAAGAGACAGGCAGCAGCATCATGCATGCCAGAAAGAAATAACACCACAGACACTAGTGGTGGCAGCAAAAATATGCAAGCAGCACTTCTTGCAGACTGTTGTAATACCAAAGGTTGTTACTAGATGTCCCTGCGGAGCAAGCACAGAACTTCCATATAGACTGCAATACCAAACGTTGTTCATAGAGGACGTTGCAGAAATTGCCATTTGCAATCTCTGTATATAGGTACAGTTCCACATTATTCTACTAGATGCCCCTTGGAACCAGGACAAAAAATGAATCTGCAAACTTGGAAACCATTCACGGTTTTACAGGCCTTTGACAGTTGCAAAAGCTAGACACCAGAAAAAAGGCCAAGTTTAATGCATTGGGAAATAAAATGGACATTGCAATTAAAACACTGCATTGAGAGTGTTCGGGCATGCATATATTATGCACCACTAAAGACAATTGTTTTCCTTGCCTTTCTATGATGTAACTTGAGCGAGTGCAATTATAGTTTAATTCATGAAACACTTTTAATTCAGTTTAAATTGGAATCTTTGATCGGATATTTCAATAACTGTAGGCGTGAGACGGTTGTAAGGGGTGTAGTGGAGACCATAAAACAGATTTATTTGGGAGGGATTTCTGTTACAGTGGCATGCACTTTAATTAGGAAATCTTTCTTTGCAGAATATGGAAATGCTGGCTGAGTCTCTTTCAATGCAATCATAGAAGTCTCAGAGAAATTCCATATGTGTTATTCCTCAAACGTAACTGTTACTATATTGCATCACTGACTTTATCGCCTCAGTCAGTATATAGTCTGTGAGGGTTTGTTCATCAGATATTCGTACTGATTTTTCCCAGAATCTCAGACGTAAAGCCGAGGCATGTCCGACTGCAATAGGATTTAAAAAGTAAACTTAATTTGAAGCAAATGACAGTACATTGTAAACAGTAACATGGAATGGCTTTTAAACCGTTAGAATCTTTGTGGTGTAAGAGGAAATGCCACAAAATTACGCATACCGGGTGCAATACGTCAAACAGCATAACAATACACATGGGGAGATGATTCATGGAATCTGTGCGCCAAAAAAACGGGATTTGTACGCCATTCTGCCTGCAAATCCCCATTTGTTAAATTTGGATTTGTGGGCAGAATGGCGCACAAATTCCATGAATCATCCCCATGGATATCTAGTATTTTACCTTTACTATAGTAGTGCCACACACTGTTAGCATAGGTGTCCATAGAGACAGGCAGCAGCATCATGCATGCCAAAACAAAATAATACCACAGACACTAGTGGTGGCTGCAAAAATATGTAAGCAGCACTTCTTGCAGAATGGTGTAATACCAAAAGTTGTTACTAGATGTCCCTGCGGAGCAAGCACAGATCTTCCATATAGACTGCAATACCAAACGTTGTTCATAGAGGTCGGTGCAGAAAATGCCATTTACAATCTCTGTATACAGGTACAGTTCCACATTCTTCTACTAGATGCCCCTTGGAACCAGGACAAAAAATGAATCTGCAAACTTGGAAACCATTCACGGTTTTACTGGCCTTTTTATGTTTCAAAAGCAAGACACCAGAAAATAACCAAGTTTATTGGCATGGGAACTAAAACGGACATTGCAATTAAAACACTGCAGTGAGAGTGTTCTGGCATGCATATATGATGCACAACTAAAGACAATGGTTTTCCTTGCCTTTCAATGATGTAACTTGAGCGAGTGTAATTATAGCTTAATTCATGAAACACTTTAAATTCTGTTTAAATTGGAAACTTTGATTAGATATTTCAATAACTGTAGGTTTGAGACGGTTGTAAGGGGTGCAGTGGAGACCATAAAACAAGTTTAATTGGTAGGTATATCTGTTACAGTGGCATGCACTTTAATTAGGAAATCTTTCTTTGCAGAATATGGAAATGTTGGCTGAGTCTCTTTCAATGCAATCATAGAAGTCTCAGAGAAATTCCATATGTGTTAATCCTCAAACGTAACTGCTACTATATTGCATCACTGACTTTATCGCCTCAGTCAGTATATAGACTGTGAGGGTTTGTCCATCAGATATTCGTACTGATTTTTCCTAGAATCTCAGACGTAAAGCAGAGGCACGTCCGACTGCAATAGGATTTAAAAAGTAAACTTAATTTGAAGCAAATGACAGTACATTGTAACAGTAACATGGAATGGCTTTTAAACCACGGGAATCTTTGTGGTGTAAGAGGAAATGCCACAAAATTACAGCATACCGGGTGCAATTCGTCAACAGCATAACAATACACATGGGTATCTAGTCTTTTTTACTTTATTATAGTAGTATAGTAGTGTCACACACTGTTAGCATAGGTCCCCAAAGAGACAGGCAGCAGCATCATGCATGCCAGAAAAAAATAACACCACAGACACTAGTGGTGGCCGCAAAAATATGCAAGCAGCACTTCTTGCAGACTGTTGTAATACCAAAGATTGTTACTAGATGTCCATGCGGAGCAAGCACAGAACTTCCATATAGACTGCAATACCAAACGTTGTTAATAGAGGACGTTGCAGAAATTGCCAATTAAAATCTCTGTATATAGGTACAGTTCCACATTATTCTACTAGATGCCCCTTAGAACCAGGACAAAAAATGAATCTGCAAACTTGGAAACTATTCACGGTTTTACAGGCCTTTGACAGTTGCAAAATCAAGACACCAGAAAAAAGGCCAAGTTTATTGGCATGGGAAATAAAATGGACATTGCAATTAAAACACTGCATTGAGAGTGTTCGGGCATGCATATATTATGCACCACTAAAGACAATTGTTTTCCTTGCCTTTCTATGATGTAACTTGAGCGAGAGCAATTATAGTTTAATTCATGAAACACTTTTAATTCAGTTTAAATTGGAATCTTTGATCGGATATTTCAATAACTGTAGGTGTGAGACGGTTGTAAGGGGTGTAGTGGAGACCATAAAACAGATTTATTTGGGAGGGATATCTGTTACAGTGGCATGAACTTTAATTAGGAAATCTTTCTTTGCCGAATATGGAAATGCTGGCTGAGTCTCTTTCAATGCAATCATAGAAGTCTCAGAGAAATTCCATATGTGTTATTCCTCAAACGTAACTGTTACTATCTTGCATCACTGACTTTATCGCCTCAGTCAGTATATAGTCTGTGAGGGTTTGTCCATCAGATATTCGTACTGATTTTTCCCAGAATCTCAGACGTAAAGCAGAGGCACGTCCGACTGCAATAGGATTTAAAAAGTAAACTTAATTTGAAGCAAATGACAGTACATTGTAAACAGTAACATGGAATGACTTGTAAACCGAGAGAATCTTTGTGGTGTAAGAGGAAATGCCACAAAATTACGGCATACCGGGTGCAATACGTCAAACTGCATAACAATACACATGGGGGGATGATTCATGGAATCTGTGCGCTGAAAAAACGGGATTTGTACGCCATTCTGCCTGCAAATCCCCATTTGTTAAATTTTGGTTTGTGGGCAGAATGGCGCACAAATTCCATGCATCAGCCCCATGGATATCTGGTATTTTGCCTTTACTATAGTAGTGTCACACACTGTTAGCATAGGTCCCCAAAGAGACAGGCAGCAGCATCATGCATGCCAAAACAAAATAATACCACAGACACTAGTGGTGTCTGCAAAAATATGCAAGCAGCACTTCTTGCAGAATGGTGTAATACCAAAGGTTGTTACTAGATGTCCCTGCGGAGCAAGCACAGAACTTCCATATAGACTGCAATACCAAACGTTGTTCATAGAGGTCGTTGCAGAAATTGCCATTTACAATCTCTGTATACAGGTACAGTTCCCCATTCTTCTACTAGATGCCCCTTGGAACCAGGACAAAAAATGAATCTGCAAACTTGGAAACCATTCACGGTTTTACTGGCCTTTTTATGTTTCAAAAGCAAGACACCAGAAAAAAGACCAAGTTTATTGGCATGGGAACTAAAACGGACATTGCAATGAAAACACTGCAGTGAGAGTGTTCTGGCATGCATATATGATGCACAACTAAAGACAATTGTTTTCCTTGCCTTTCAATGATGTAACTTGAGCGAGTGTAATTATAGCTTAATTCATGAAACACTTTAAATTCTGTTTAAATTGGAAACTTTGATTAGATATTTCAATAACTGTAGGTTTGAGACGGTTGTAAGGGGTGCAGTGGAGACCATAAAACAAGTTTAATTGGTAGGTATATCTGTTACAGTGGCATGCACTTTAATTAGGAAATCTTTCTTTGCAGAATATGGAAATGTTGGCTGAGTCTCTTTCAATGCAATCATAGAAGTCTCAGAGAAATTCCATATGTGTTAATCCTCAAACGTAACTGTTACTATATTGCATCACTGACTTTATCGCCTCAGTCAGTATTTAGACTGTGAGGGTTTGTCCATCAGATATTCGTACTGATTTTTCCTAGAATCTCAGACGTAAAGCAGAGGCACGTCCGACTGCAATAGGATTTAAAAAGTAAACTTAATTTGAAGCAAATGACAGTACATTGTAACAGTAACATGGAATGGCTTTTAAACCACGGGTATCTTTGTGGTGTAAGAGGAAATGCCACAAAATTACAGCATACCGGGTGCAATTCGTCAACAGCATAACAATACACATGGGTATCTAGTCTTTTTTACTTTATTATAGTAGTGTCACACACTGTTAGCATAGGTCCCCAAAGAGACAGGCAGCAGCATCATGCATGCCAGAAAAAAATAACACCACAGACACTAGTGGTGGCCGCAAAAATATGCAAGCAGCACTTCTTGCAGACTGTTGTAATACCAAAGGTTGTTACTAGATGTCCATGCGGAGCAAGCGCAGAACTTCCATATAGACTGCAATACCAAACGTTGTTCATAGAGGACGTTGCAGAAATTGCCATTTACAATCTCTGTATATAGGTACAGTTCCACATTATTCTACTAGATGCCCCTTGGAACCAGGACAAAAAATG
This sequence comes from Ambystoma mexicanum, assembly GCF_040938575.1. Taxonomy (NCBI): domain Eukaryota; kingdom Metazoa; phylum Chordata; class Amphibia; order Caudata; family Ambystomatidae; genus Ambystoma; species Ambystoma mexicanum. The sequence continues at coordinate 1,700,245 of NW_027182470.1, forward strand.
AATCTGCAAACTTGAAAACCATTCACGGTTTTACAGGCCTTTGACAGTTGCAAAAGCAAGACACCAGAAAAAAGGCCAAGTTTATTGGCATGGGAAATAAAATGGACATTGCAATTAAAACACTGCATTGAGAGAGTTCGGGCATGCATATATTATGCACCACTAAAGACAATTGTTTTCCTTGCCTTTCTATGATGTAACTTGAGCGAGTGCAATTATAGTTTAATTCATGAAACGCTTTTAATTCAGTTTAAATTGGAATCTTTGATCGGAAATTTCAATAACTGTAGGTGTGAGACGGCTGTAAGGGGTGTAGTGGAGACCATAAAACAGATTTATTTGGGAGGGATATCTGTTACAGTGGCATGCACTTTAATTAGGAAATCTTTCTTTGCCGAATATGGAAATGTTGGCTGAGTCTCTTTCAATGCAATCATAGAAGTCTCAGAGAAATTCCATATGTGTTATTCCTCAAACGTAACTGTTACTATATTGCATCACTGACTTTATCGCCTCAGTCAGTATATAGTCTGTGAGGGTTTGTTCATCAGATATTCGTACTGATTTTTCCCAGAATCTCAGACGTAAAGCCGAGGCATGTCCGACTGCAATAGGATTTAAAAAGTAAACTTAATTTGAAGCAAATGACAGTACATTGTAAACAGTAACATGGAATGGCTTTTAAACCGATAGAATCTTTGTGGTGTAAGAGGAAATGCCACAAAATTACGCATACCGGGTGCAATATGTCAAACAGCATAACAATACACATGGGGAGATGATTCATGGAATCTGTGCGCCGAAAAAACGTGATTTGTACGCCATTCTGCCTGCAAATCCCCATTTGTTAAATTTGGATTTGTGGGCAGAATGGCGCACAAATTCCATGAATCATCCCCATGGATATCTAGTATTTTACCTTTACTATAGTAGTGCCACACACTGTTAGCATAGGTGTCCATAGAGACAGGCAGCAGCATCATGCATGCCAAAACAAAATAATACCACAGACACTAGTGGTGGCTGCAAAAATATGTAAGCAGCACTTCTTGCAGAATGGTGTAATACCAAAAGTTGTTACTAGATGTCCCTGCGGAGCAAGCACAGATCTTCCATATAGACTGCAATACCAAACGTTGTTCATAGAGGTCGGTGCAGAAAATGCCATTTACAATCTCTGTATACAGGTACTGTTCCACATTCTTCTACTAGATGCCCCTTGGAACCAGGACAAAAAATGAATCTGCAAACTTGGAAACCATTCACGGTTTTACTGGCCTTTTTATGTTTCAAAAGCAAGACACCAGAAAATAACCAAGTTTATTGGCATGGGAACTAAAACGGACATTGCAATTAAAACACTGCAGTAAGAGTGTTCTGGCATGCATATATGATGCACAACTAAAGACAATTGTTTTCCTTGCCTTTCAATGATGTAACTTGAGCGAGTGTAATTATAGCTTAATTCATGAAACACTTTAAATTCTGTTTAAATTGGAAACTTTGATTAGATATTTCAATAACTGTAGGTTTGAGACGGTTGTAAGGGGTGCAGTGGAGACCATAAAACAAGTTTAATTGGTAGGTATATCTGTTACAGTGGCATGCACTTTAATTAGGAAATCTTTCTTTGCAGAATATGGAAATGTTGGCTGAGTCTCTTTCAATGCAATCATAGAAGTCTCAGAGAAATTCCATATGTGTTAATCCTCAAACGTAACTGTTACTATATTGCATCACTGACTTTATCGCCTCAGTCAGTATTTAGACTGTGAGGGTTTGTCCATCAGATATTCGTACTGATTTTTCCTAGAATCTCAGACGTAAAGCAGAGGCACGTCCGACTGCAATAGGATTTAAAAAGTAAACTTAATTTGAAGCAAATGACAGTACATTGTAACAGTAACATGAAATGGCTTTTAAACCACGGGTATCTTTGTGGTGTAAGAGGAAATGCCACAAAATTACAGCATACCGGGTGCAATTCGTCAACAGCATAACAATACACATGGGTATCTAGTCTTTTTTACTTTATTATAGTAGTACAGTAGTGTCACACACTGTTAGCATAGGTCCCCAAAGAGACAGGCAGCAGCATCATGCATGCCAGAAAAAAATAACACCACAGACACTAGTGGTGGCCGCAAAAATATGCAAGCAGCACTTCTTGCAGACTGTTGTAATACCAAAGATTGTTACTAGATGTCCATGCGGAGCAAGCACAGAACTTCCATATAGACTGCAATACCAAACGTTGTTAATAGAGGACGTTGCAGAAATTGCCAATTAAAATCTCTGTATATAGGTACAGTTCCACATTATTCTACTAGATGCCCCTTAGAACCAGGACAAAAAATGAATCTGCAAACTTGGAAACTATTCACGGTTTTACAGGCCTTTGACAGTTGCAAAATCAAGACACCAGAAAAAAGGCCAAGTTTATTGGCATGGGAAATAAAATGGACATTGCAATTAAAACACTGCATTGAGAGTGTTCGGGCATGCATATATTATGCACCACTAAAGACAATTGTTTTCCTTGCCTTTCTATGATGTAACTTGAGCGAGAGCAATTATAGTTTAATTCATGAAACACTTTTAATTCAGTTTAAATTGGAATCTTTGATCGGATATTTCAATAACTGTAGGTGTGAGACGGTTGTAAGGGGTGTAGTGGAGACCATAAAACAGATTTATTTGGGAGGGATATCTGTTACAGTGGCATGAACTTTAATTAGGAAATCTTTCTTTGCCGAATATGGAAATGCTGGCTGAGTCTCTTTCAATGCAATCATAGAAGTCTCAGAGAAATTCCATATGTGTTATTCCTCAAACGTAACTGTTACTATCTTGCATCACTGACTTTATCGCCTCAGTCAGTATATAGTCTGTGAGGATTTGTCCATCAGATATTCGTACTGATTTTTCCCAGAATCTCAGACGTAAAGCAGAGGCACGTCCGACTGCAATAGGATTTAAAAAGTAAACTTAATTTGAAGCAAATGACAGTACATTGTAAACAGTAACATGGAATGACTTGTAAACCGAGAGAATCTTTGTGGTGTAAGAGGAAATGCCACAAAATTACGGCATACCGGGTGCAATACGTCAAACTGCATAACAATACACATGGGGGGATGATTCATGGAATCTGTGCGCTGAAAAAACGGTATTTGTACGCCATTCTGCCTGCAAATCCCCATTTCTTAAATTTTGGTTTGTGGGCAGAATGGCGCACAAATTCCATGCATCAGCCCCATGGATATCTGGTATTTTGCCTTTACTATAGTAGTGTCACACACTGTTAGCATAGGTCCCCAAAGAGACAGGCAGCAGCATCATGCATGCCAAAACAAAATAATACCACAGACACTAGTGGTGTCTGCAAAAATATGCAAGCAGCACTTCTTGCAGAATGGTGTAATACCAAAGGTTGTTACTAGATGTCCCTGCGGAGCAAGCACAGAACTTCCATATAGACTGCAATACCAAACGTTGTTCATAGAGGACGTTGCAGAAATTGCCATTTACAATCTCTGTATACAGGTACAGTTCCCCATTCTTTTACTAGATGCCCCTTGGAACCAGGACAAAAAATGAATCTGCAAACTTGGAAACCATTCACGGTTTTACTGGCCTTTTTATGTTTCAAAAGCAAGACACCAGAAAAAAGACCAAGTTTATTGGCATGGGAACTAAAACGGACATTGCAATGAAAACACTGCAGTGAGAGTGTTCTGGCATGCATATATGATGCACAACTAAAGACAATTGTTTTCCTTGCCTTTCAATGATGTAACTTGAGCGAGTGTAATTATAGCTTAATTCATGAAACACTTTAAATTCACTTTAAATTGGAAACTTTGATCAGATATTTCAATAACTGTAGGTTTGAGACGGTTGTAAGGGGTGCAGTGGAGACCATAAAACAAGTTTAATTGGGAGGTATATCTGTTACAGTGGCATGCACCTTAATTAGGCAATCTTTCTTTGCAGAATATGGAAATGTTGGCTGAGTCTCTTTCAATGCAATCATAGAAGTCTCAGAGAAATTCCATATATGCTATTCCTCAAACGTAACTGTTACTATATTGCATCACTGACTTTATCGCCTCAGTCAGTATATAGTCTGTGAGGGTTTGTCCATCAGATATTCGCACTGATTTTTCCCAGAATCATAGACGTAAAGCAGAGGCACGTCCGACTGCAATACGATTTAAAAAGTAAACTTAATTTGAAGCAAATGACAGTACATTGTAAACAGTAAAGTGGAATGGCTTTTAAACCACGGGAATCTTTGTGGTGTAAGAGGAAATGCCACAAAATTACGGCATACCGGGTGCAATTCGTCAACAGCATAACAATACACATGGGTATCTAGTCTTTTTTACTTTATTATAGTAGTGTCACACACTGTTAGCATAGGTCCCCAAAGAGACAGGCAGCAGCATCATGCATGCCAGAAAAAAATAACACCACAGACACTAGTGGTGGCCGCAAAAATATGCAAGCAGCACTTCTTGCAGACTGTTGTAATACCAAAGATTGTTACTAGATGTCCATGCGGAGCAAGCGCAGAACTTCCATATAGACTGCAATACCAAACGTTGTTCATAGAGGACGTTGCAGAAATTGCCATTTACAATCTCTGTATATAGGTACAGTTCCACATTATTCTACTAGATGCCCCTTGGAACCAGGACAAAAAATGAATCTGCAAACTTGAAAACCATTCACGGGTTTACAGGCCTTTGACAGTTGCAAAAGCAAGACACCAGAAAAAAGGCCAAGTTTATTGGCATGGGAAATAAAATGGACATTGCAATTAAAACACTGCATTGAGAGAGTTCGGGCATGCATATATTATGCACCACTAAAGACAATTGTTTTCCTTGCCTTTCTATGATGTAACTTGAGCGAGTGCAATTATAGTTTAATTCATGAAACGCTTTTAATTCAGTTTAAATTGGAATCTTTGATCGGAAATTTCAATAACTGTAGGTGTGAGACGGCTGTAAGGGGTGTAGTGGAGACCATAAAACAGATTTATTTGGGAAGGATATCTGTTACAGTGGCATGCACTTTAATTAGGAAATCTTTCTTTGCCGAATATGGAAATGTTGGCTGAGTCTCTTTCAATGCAATCATAGAAGTCTCAGAGAAATTCCATATGTGTTATTCCTCAAACGTAACTGTTACTATATTGCATCACTGACTTTATCGCCTCAGTCAGTATATAGTCTGTGAGGGTTTGTCCATCAGATATTCGTACTGATTTTTCCCAGAATCTCAGACGTAAAGCAGAGGCACGTCCGACTGCAATAGGATTTAAAAAGTAAACTTAATTTGAAGCAAATGACAGTACATTGTAAACAGTAACATGGAATGGCTTTTAAACCGAGAGAATCTTTGTGGTGTAAGAGGAAATGCCACAAAATTACGGCATACCGGGTGCAATACGACAAACAGCATAACAATACACATGGGGGGATGATTCATGGAATCTGTGCGCTGAAAAAACGGAATTTATACGCCATTCTGCCTGCAAATCCCCATTTGTTAAATTTTGATTTGTGGGCAGAATGGCGCACAAATTCCATGCATCAGCCCCATGGATATCTGGTATTTTGCCTTTACTATAGTAGTGCCACACACTGTTAGCATAGGTGTCCATAGAGACAGGCAGCAGCATCATGCATGCCAAAACAAAATAATACCACAGACACTAGTGGTGGCTGCAAAAATATGCAAGCAGCACTTCTTGCAGAATGGTGTAATACCAAAGGTTCTTACTAGATGTCCCTGCGGAGCAAGCACAGAACTTCCATATAGACTGCAATACCAAACGTTGTTCATAGAGGTCGTTGCAGAAATTGCCATTTACAATCTCTGTATACAGGTACAGTTCCACATTCTTCTACTAGATGCACCTTGGACCCAGGACAAAAAATGAATCTGCAAACTTGGAAACCATTCACGGTTTTACTGGCCTTTTTATGTTTCAAAAGCAAGACACCAGAAAAAAGACCAAGTTTATTGGCATGGGATCTAAAACGGACATTGCAATTAAAACACTGCAATGAGAGTGTTCTAGCATGCGTATATGATGCACAACTAAAGAAAATTGTTTTCCTTGCCTTTCAATGATGTAACTTGAGCGAGTGTAATTATAGCTTAATTCATGAAACACTTTAAATTCAGTTTAAATTGGAAACTTTGATCAGATATTTCAATAACTGTAGGTTTGAGACGGTTGTAAGGGGTGCAGTGGAGACCATAAAACAAGTTTAATTGGGAGGTATATCTGTTACAGTGCCATGCACTTTAATTAGGAAATCTTTCTTTGCAGAATATGGAAATGTTGGCTGAGTCTCTTTCAATGCAATCATAGAAGTCTCAGAGAAATTCCATATGTGTTATTCCTCAAACGTAACTGTTACTATATTGCATCACTGACTTTATCGCCTCAGTCAGTATATATTCTGTGAGGGTTTGTCCATCAGATATTCGTACTGATTTTTCCCAGAATCTCAGACGTAAAGCAGATGCAAATCCGACTGCAATAGGATTTAAAAAGTAAACTTAATTTGAAGCAAATGACAGTACATTGTAAACAGTAACATGGAATGGCTTTTAAACCACGGGAATCTTTGTGGTGTAAGAGGAAATGCCACAAAATTACGGCCTACCGGGTGCAATTCGTCAACAGCATAACAATACACATGGGTATCTAGTCTTTTTTACTTTATTATAGTAGTGTCACACACTGTTAGCATAGGTCCCCAAATAGACAGGCAGCAGCATCATGCATGCCAGAAAAAAATAACACCACAGACACTAGTGGTGGCCGCAAAAATATGCAAGCAGCACTTCTTGCAGACTGTTGTAATACCAAAGGTTGTTACTAGATGTCCCTGCGGGGAAGCACGGAACTTCCATATAGACTGCAATACCAAACGTTGTTCATAGAGGACGTTGCAGAAATTGCCATTTACAATCTCTGTATATAGGTACAGTTCCACATTATTCTACTAGATGCCCCTTGGAACCAGGACAAAAAATGAATCTGCAAACTTGGAAACCATTTACGGTTTTACAGGCCTTTGACAGTTGCAAAAGCAAGACACCAGAAAAAAGGCCAAGTTTATTGGCATGGGAAATAAAATGGACATTGCAATTAAAACACTGCATTGAGAGTGTTCGGGCATGCATATATTATGCACCACTAAAGACAATTGTTTTACTTGCCTTTCTATGATGTAACTTGAGCGAGTGCAATTATAGTTTAATTCATGAAACACTTTTAATTCAGTTTAAATTGGAATCTTTGATTGGATATTTCAATAACTGTAGGTGTGAGACGGTTGTAAGGGGTGTAGTGGAGACCATAAAACAGATTTATTTGGGAGGGATATCTGTTACAGTGGCATGCACTTTAATTAGGAAATCTTTCTTTGCAGAATATGGAAATGTTGGCTGAGTCTTTCAATGCAATCATAGAAGTCTCAGAGAAATTCCATATGTGTTATTCCTCAAACGTAACTGTTACTATATTGCATGACTGACTTTATTGCCTCAGTCAGTATATAGTCTGTGAGGGTTTGTCCATCAGATATTCGTACTGATTTTTCCCAGAATCTCAGACGTAAAGCAGAGGCACGTCCGACTGCAATAGGATTTAAAAAGTAAACTTAATTTGAAGCAAATGACAGTACATTGTAAACAGTAACATGGAATGGCTTTTAAACTGAGAGAATCTTTGTGGTGTAAGAGGAAATGCCACAAAATTACGGCATACCGGGTGCAATACGACAAACAGCATAACAATACACATGGGGGGATGATTCATGGAATCTGTGCGCTGAAAAAACGGGATTTATATGCCATTCTGCCTGCAAATCCCCATTTGTTAAATTTTGATTTGTGGGCAGAATGGCGCACAAATTCCATGCATCAGCCCCATGGATATCTGGTATTTTGCCTTTACTATAGTAGTGCCACACACTGTTAGCATAGGTGTCCATAGAGACAGGCAGCAGCATCATGCATGCCAAAACAAAATAATACCACAGACACTAGTGGTGGCTGCCAAAATATGCAAGCAGCACTTCTTGCAGAATGGTGTAATACCAAAGGTTCTTACTAGATGTCCCTGCGGAGCAAGCACAGAACTTCCATATAGACTGCAATACCAAACGTTGTTCATAGAGGTCGGTGCAGAAATTGCCATTTACAATCTCTGTATACAGGTACAGTTCCACATTCTTCTACTAGATGCTCCTTGGACCCAGGACAAAAAATGAATCTGCAAACTTGGAAACCATTCACGGTTTTACTGGCCTTTTTATGTTTCAAAAGCAAGACACCAGAAAAAAGACCAAGTTTATTGGCATGGGAACTAAAACGGACATTGCAATTAAAACACTGCAGTGAGAATGTTATGGCATGCATATATGATGCACAATTAAAGACAATTGTTTTCCTTGCCTTTCAATGATGTAACTTCAGCGAGTGTAATTATAGCTTAATTCATGAAACACTTTAAATTCAGTTTAAATTGGAAACTTTGATCAGATATTTCAATAACTGTAGGTTTGAGACGGTTATAAGGGGTGCAGTGGAGACCATAAAACAAGTTTAATTGGGAGGTATATCTGTTACAGTGGCATGCACTTTAATTAGGAAATCTTTCTTTGCAGAATATGGAAATGTTGGCTGAGTCTCTTTCAATGCAATCATAGAAGTCTCAGAGAAATTCCATATGTGTTATTCCTCAAACGTAACTGTTACTATATTGCATCACTGACTTTATCGCCTCAGTCAGTATATAGTCTGTGAGGGTTTTTCCATCAGATATTCGTACTGATTTTTCCCAGAATCTCAGACGTAAAGCAGAGGCACGTCCGACTGCAATAGGATTTAAAAAGTAAACTTAATTTGAAGCAAATGACAGTACATTGTAAACAGTAACATGGAATGGCTTTTAAACCACGGGAATCTTTGTGGTGTAAGAGGAAATGCCACCAAATTACGGCATACCGGGTGCAATACACATGGGTATCTAGTCTTTTTTACTTTATTATAGTAGTGTCACACACTGTTAGCATAGGTCCCCAAAGAGACAGGCAGCAGCATCATGCATGCCAGAAAAAAATAACACCACAGACACTAGTGGTGGCCGCAAAAATATGCAAGCAGCACTTCTTGCAGACTGTTGTAATACCAAAGGTTGTTACTAGATGTCCCTGCGGAGCAAGCACAGAACTTCCATATAGACTGCAATACCAAACGTTGTTCATAGAGGACGGTGCAGAAATTGCCATTTACAATCTCTGTATATAGGTACAGTTCCACATTATTCTACTAGATTCCCCTTGGAACCAGGACAAAAAATGAATCTGCAAACTTGGAAACCATTCACGGTTTTGCAGGCCTTTGACAGTTGCAAAAGCAAGACACCAGAAAAAAGGCCAAGTTTATTGGCATGGGAAATAAAATGGACATTGCAATTAAAACACTGCATTGAGAGTGTTCGGGCATGCAAATATTATGCACCACTAAAGACAATTGTTTTCCTTGCCTTTCTATGATGTAACTTGAGCGAGTGTAATTATAGTTTAATTCATGAAACACTTTTAATTCAGTTTAAATTGGAATCTTTGATTGTATATTTCAATAACTGTAGGTGTGAGACGGTTGTAAGGGGTGTAGTGGAGACCATAAAACAGATTTATTTGGGAGGGATATCTGTTACAGTGGCGTGCACTTTAGTTAGGAAATCTTTCTTTGCAGAATATGGAAATGTTGGCTGAGTCTCTTTCAATGCAATCATAGAAGTCTCAGAGAAATTCCATATGTGTTATTCCTCAAACGTAACTGTTACTATATTGCATCACTGACTTTATCGCCTCAGTCAGTATATAGTCTGTGAGGGTTTGTCCATCAGATATTCGTACTGATTTTTCCCAGAATCTCAGACGTAAAGCAGAGGCACGTCCGACTGCAATAGGATTTAAAAAGTAAACTTAATTTGAAGCAAATGACAGTACATTGTAAACAGTAACATGGAATGGCTTTTAAACCGAGAGAATCTTTGTAGTGTAAGAGGAAATGCCACAAAATTACGGCATACCGGGTGCAATACGACAAACAGCATAACAATACACATGGGGGGATGATTCATGGAATCTGTGCGCTGAAAAAACGGGATTTGTACGCCATTCTGCCTGCAAATCCCCATTTGTTAAATTTTGATTTGTGGGCAGAATGGCGCACAAATTCCATGCATCAGCCCCATGGATATCTGGTATTTTGCCTTTACTATAGTAGTGTCACACACTGTTAGCATAGGTGTCCATAGAGACAGGCAGCAGCATCATGCATGCCAAAACAAAATAATACCACAGACACTAGTGGTGGCTGCAAAAATATGCAAGCAGCACTTCTTGCAGACTGTTGTAATACCAAAGGTTGTTACTAGATGTCCCTGCGGAGCAAGCACAGAACTTCCATATAGACTGCAATACCAAACGTTGTTCACAGAGGTCGTTGCAGAAATTGCCATTTGCAATCTCTGTATACAGGTACAGTTACACATTCTTCTACTAGATGCCCCTTGGACCCAGGACAAAAAATGAATCTGCAAACTTGGAAACCATTCACGGTTTTACTGGCCTTTTTATGTTTCAAAAGCAAGACACCAGAAAAAAGACCAAGTTTATTGGCATGGGATCTAAAACGGACATTGCAATTAAAACACTGCAATGAGAGTGTTCTGGCATGCATATATGATGCACAACTAAAGACAATTGTTTTCCTTGCCTTTCAATGATGTAACTTGAGCGAGTGTAATTATAGCTTAATTCATGAAACACTTTAAATTCAGTTTAAATTGGAAACTTTGATCAGATATTTCAATAACTGTAGGTTTGAGACGGTTGTAAGGGGTGCAGTGGAGACCATAAAACAAGTTTAATTGGGAGGTATATCTGTTACAGTGCCATGCACTTTAATTAGGAAATCTTTCTTTGCAGAATATGGAAATGTTGGCTGAGTCTCTTTCAATGCAATCATAGAAGTCTCAGAGAAATTCCATATGTGTTATTCTTCAAACGTAACTGTTACTATATTGCATCACTGACTTTATCGCCTCAGTCAGTATATAGTCTGTGAGGGTTTGTCCATCAGATATTCGTACTGATTTTTCGAATCTCAGACGTAAAGCGGAGGCACGTCCGACTGCAATAGGATTTAAAAAGTAAACTTAATTTGAAGCAAATGACAGTACATTGTAAACAGTAACATGGAATGGCTTTTAAACCACGGGAATCTTTGTGGTGTAAGAGGAAATGCCACAAAATTACGGCATACCGGGTGCAATTCGTCAACAGCATAACAATACACATGGGTATCTAGTCTTTTTTACTTTATTATAGTAGTGTCAGACACTGGTAGCATAGGTGTCCATAGAGACAGGCATCAGCATCATGCATGCCAAAACAAAATAATACCACAGACACTAGTGGTGGCTGCAAAAATATGCAAGCAGCACTTCTTGCAGAATGGTGTAATACCAAAGGTTCTTACTAGATGTCCCTGCGGAGCAAGCACAGAACTTCCATATAGACTGCAATACCAAACGTTGTTCATAGAGGACGTTGCAGAAATTGCCATTTACAATCTCTGTATACAGGTACAGTTCCACATTCTTCTACTAGATGCCCCTTGGACCCAGGACAAAAAATGAATCTGCAAACTTGGAAACCATTCACGGTTTTGCAGGCCTTTGACAGTTGCAAAAGCAAGACACCAGAAAAAAGGCCAAGTTTATTGCATTGGGAAATAAAATGGACATTGCAATTAAAACACTGCATTGAGAGTGTTCGGGCATGCATATATTATGCACCACTAAAGACAATTGTTTTCCTTGCCTTTCTATGATGTAACTTGAGCGAGTGCAATTATAGTTTAATTCATTAAACACTTTTAATTCAGTTTAAATTGGAATCTTTGATCGGATATTTCAATAACTGTAGGTGTGAGACAGTTGTAAGGGGTGTAGTGGAGACCATAAAACAGATTTATTTGGGAGGGATATCTGTTACAGTGGCATGCACTTTAATTAGGAAATCTTTCTTTGCAGAATATGGAAATGTTGGCTGGGTCTCTTTCAATGCAATCATAGAAGTCTCAGAGAAATTCCATATGTGTTATTCCTCAAACGTAACTGTTACTATATTGCATCACTGACTTTATCGCCTCAGTCAGTATATAGTCTGTGAGGGTTTGTCCATCAGATATTCGTACTGATTTTTCCCAGAATCTCAGACGTAAAGCAGAGGCACGTCCGACTGCAATAGGATTTAAAAAGTAAACTTAATTTGAAGCAAATGCCAGTACATTGTAAGCAGTAACATGGAATGGCTTTTAAACTGAGAGAATCTTTGTGGTGTAAGAGGAAATGCCATAAAATTACGGCATACCGGGTGCAATACGTCAAACAGCATAACAATACACATGGGGGGGGGGTGATTCTTGGAATCTGTGCGCCGAAAAAACGGGATTTGTACGCCATTCTGCCTGCAAATCGCCATTTGTTAAATTTTGATTTGTGGGCAGAATGGCGCACAAATTCCATGAATCAGCCCCATGGATATCTAGAATTTTACCTTTACTATAGTAGTGCCACACACTGTTAGCACTACTATAGTTTGTCCATAGAGACAGGCAGCAGCATCATGCATGCCAAAACAAAATAATACCACAGACACTAGTGGTGGCTGCAAAAATATGCAAGCAGCACTTCTTGCAGAATGGTGTAATACCAAAGGTTGTTACTAGATGTCCCTGCGGAGCAAGCACAGAACTTCCATACAGACTGCAAAACCAAACGTTGTTCATAGAGGTCGTTGCAGAAATTGCCATTTACAATCTCTGTATACAGGTACAGTTCCACATTCTTCTACTAGATGCCCCTTGGAACCAGGACAAAAAATGAATCTGCAAACTTGGAAACCATTCACGGTTTTACTGGCCTTTTTATGTTTCAAAAGCAAGACACCAGAAAAAAGACCAAGTTTATTGGCATGGGAACTAAAACGGACATTGCAAATAAAACACTGCAGTGAGAGTGTTCTGGTATGCATATATGATGCACAACTAAAGACAATTGTTTTCCTTGCCTTTCAATGATGTAACTTGAGCGAGTGTAATTATAGCTTAATTCATGAAACACTTTAAATTCAGTTTAAATTGGAAACTTTGATCAGATATTTCAATAACTGTAGGTTTGAGACGGTTGTAAGGGGTGCAGTGGAGACCATAAAACAAGTTTAATTGGGAGGTATATCTGTTACAGTGGCATGCACTTTAATTAGGAAATCTTTCTTTGCAGAATATGGAAATGTTGGCTGAGTCTCTTTCAATGCAATCATAGAAGTCTCAGAGAAATTCCATATGTGTTATTCCTCAAACGTAACTGTTACTATATTGCATCACTGACTTTATCGCCTCAGTCAATATATAGTCTGTGAGGGTTTGTCCATCAGATATTCGTACTGATTTTTCCCAGAATCTCAGACGTAAAGCAGAGGCACGTCCGACTGCAATAGGATTTAAAAAGTAAACTTAATTTGGAGCAAATGACAGTACATTGTAAACAGTAACATGGAATGGCTTTTAAACCGAGAGAATATTTGTGGTGTAAGAGGAAATGCTACAAAATTACGGCATACCGGGTGCAATACGTCAAACAGCATAACAATACACATGGGGGGATGATTCATGGAATCTGTGCGCCGAAAAAACGGGATTTGTACGCCATTCTGCCTGTAAATCCCCATTTGTTAAATTTTGATTTGTGGGCAGAATGGCGCACAAATTCCATGAATCAGCACCATGGATATCTAGTATTTTACATTTAATATAGTAGTGCCACACACTGTTAGCATAGGTGTCCATAGAGACAGGCAGCAGCATCATGCATGCCAAAACAAAATAATACCACAGACACTAGTGGTGGCTGCAAAAATATGCAAGCAGCACTTCTTGCAGAATGGTGGGATACCAAAGGTTGTTACTAGATGTCCCTGCGGAGCAAGCACAGAACTTCCATATAGACTGCAATACCAAACGTTGTTCATAGAGGACGTTGCAGAAATTGCCATTTACAATCTATGTATATAGGTACAGTTCCACATTATTCTACTAGATGCCCCTTGGAACCAGGACAAAAAATGAATCCTCAAACTTGGAAACCATTCACGGTTTTACAGGCCTTTGACAGTTGCAAAAGCAAGACACCAGAAAAAAGGCCAAGTTTATTAGCATGGGAAATAAAATGGACATTGCAATTAAAACACTGTATTGAGATTGTTCGGGCATGCATATATTATGCACCACTAAAGACAATTGTTTTCCTTGCCTTTCAATGATGTAACTTGAGCGAGTGCAATTATAGTTTAATTCATGAAACACTTTTAATTCAGTTTAAATTGGAATCTTTGATCGGATATTATAATAACTGGAGGTGTGAGGCGGTTGTAAGGGGTGTAGTGGAGACCATAAAACAGATTTATTTGGGAGGGATATCTGTTACAGTGACATGCACTTTAATTAGGAAATCTTTCTTTGCAGAATATGGAAATGTTGGCTGAGTCTGTTTCAATGCAATCATAGAAGTCTCAGAGAAATTCCATATGTGTTATTCCTCAAACGTAACTGTTACTATATTGCATCACTGACTTTATCGCCTCAGTCAGTATATAGTCTGTGAGGGTTTGTCCATCAGATATTCGTACTGATTTTTCCCAGAATCTCAGACGTAAAGCAGAGGCACGTCCGACTGCAATAGGATGTAAAAAGTAAACTTAATTTGAAGCAAATGACAGTACATTGTAAACAGTAACATGGAATGGCTTTTAAATCGAGAGAATCTTTGTGGTGTAAAAGGAAATGCCACAAAATTACGGCATACCGGGTGCAATACGTCAAACAGCATAACAATACACATGGGGGGATGATTCATGGAATCTGTGCGCCGAAAAAACGGGATTTGTACGCCATTCTGCCTGCAAATCCCCATTTGTTAAATTTTGATTTGTGGGCAGAATGGCGCACAAATTCCATGAATCAGCCCCATGGATATCTAGTATTTTACCTTTATTATAGTAGTGCCACACACTGTTAGCATAGGTGTCCATAGAGACAGGCAGCAGCATCATGCATGCCAAAACAAAATAATACCACAGACACTAGTGGTGGCTGCAAAAATATGCAAGCAGCACTTCTTGCAGAATGGTGTAATACCAAAGGTTCTTACTAGATGTCCCTGCGGAGCAAGCACAGAACTTCCATATAGACTGCAATACCAAACGTTGTTCATAGAGGTCTCTGCAGAAATTGCCATTTACAATCTCTGTATACAGGTACAGTTCCACATTCTTCTACTAGATGCCCCTTGGAATCAGGACAAAAAACGAATCTGCAAACTTGGAAACCATTCACGGTTTTACTGGCCTTTTTATGTTTCAAAAGCAAGACACCAGAAAAAAGGCCAAGTTTATTGGCATGGGAAATAAAATGGACATTGCAATTAAAACACTGCATTGAGAGTGTTCGGGCATGCATATATTATGCACCACTAAAGACAATTGTTTTCCTTGCCTTTCTATGATGTAACTTGAGCGAGTGCAATTATAGTTTAATTCATGAAACACTTTTAATTCAGTTTAAATCGGAATCTTTGATCGGATATTTCAATAACTGTAGGTGTGAGACGGTTGTAAGGGGTGCAGTGGAGACCATAAAACAAGTTTAATTGGGAGGTATATCTGTTGCAGTGGCATGCACTTTAATTAGGAAATCTTTCTTTGCAGAATATGGAAATGTTGGCTGAGTCTCTTTCAATGCAATCATAGAAGTCTCAGAGAAATTCCATATGTGTTATTCCTCAAACGTAACTGTTACTATATTGCATCACTGACTTTATCGCCTCAGTCAGTATATAGTCTGTGAGGGTTTGTCCATCAGATATTCGTACTGATTTTTCCCAGAATCTCAGACGTAAAGCAGAGGCACGTCCGACTGCAATAGGATTTTAAAAGTAAACTTAATTTGAAGCAAATGACAGTACATTGTAAACAGTAACATGGAATGGCTTTTAAACCACGGGAATCTTTGTGGTGTAAGAGGAAATGCCACAAAATTGCGGCATACCGGGTGCAATTCGTCAACAGCATAACAATACACATGGGTATCTAGTCTTTTTTACTTTATTATGGTAGTGTCACACACTGTTAGCACAGGTCCCCAAAGAGACAGGCAGCAGCATCATGCATGCCAGAAAAAAATAACACCACAGACAGTAGTGGTGGCCGCAAAAATATGCAAGCAGCACTTCTTGCAGACTGTTGTAATACCAAAGGTTGTTACTAGATGTCCCTGCGGAGCAAGCACAGAACTTCCATATAGACTGCAATACCAAACGTTGTTCATAGAGGACGTTGCAGAAATTGCCATTTACAATCTCTGTATATAGGTACAGTTCCACATTATTCTACTAGATGCCCCTTGGAACCAGGACAAAAAATGAATCTGCAAACTTGGAAACCATTCACGGTTTTACAGGCCTTTGACAGTTGCAAAAGCAAGACACCAGAAAAAAGGCCAAGTTTATTGGCATGGGAAATAAAATGGACATTGCAATTAAAACACTGCATTGAGAGTGTTCGGGCATGCATATATTATGCACCACTAAAGACAATTGTTTTCCTTGCCTTTCTATGATGTAACTTGAGCGAGTGCAATTATAGTTTAATTCATGAAACACTTTTAATTCAGTTTAAATCGGAATCTTTGATCGGATATTTCAATAACTGTAGGTGTGAGACGGTTGTAAGGGGTGTAGTGGAGACCATAAAACAGATTTATTTGGGAGGGATATCTGTTACAGTGGCATGCACTTTAATTAGGAAATCTTTCTTTGCAGAATATGGAAATGTTGGCTGAGTCTCTTTCAATGCAATCATAGAAGTCTCAGAGAAATTCCATATGTGTTGTTCCTCAAACGTAACTGTTACTATATTGCATCACTGACTTTATCGCCTCAGTCAGTATATAGTCTGTGAGGGTTTGTCCATCAGATATTCGTACTGATTTTTCCCAGAATCTCAGACGTAAAGCAGAGGCACGACCGACTGCAATAGGATTTAAAAAGTAAACTTAATTTGAAGCAAATGACAGTACATTGTAAACAGTAACATGGAATGGCTTTTAAACCGAGAGAATCTTTGTGGTGTAATAGGAAATGCCAAAAAATTATGGCATACCGGGTGCAATATGTCAAACAGCATAACAATACACATGGGGGGATGATTAATGGAATCTGTGCGCCGAAAAAACGGGATTTGTACGCCATTCTGCCTGCAAATCCCCATTTGTTAAATTTTGATTTGTGGGCAGAATGGCGCACAAATTCCATGCATCAGCCCCATGGATATCTGGTATTTTGCCTTTACTATAGTAGTGCCACACACTGTTAGCATAGGTGTCCATAGAGACAGGCAGCAGCATCATGCATACCAAAACAAAATAATACCACAGACACTAGTGGTGGCTGCAAAAATATGCAAGCAGCACTTCTTGCAGAATGGTGTAATACCAAAGGTTCTTACTAGATGTCCCTGCGGAGCAAGCACAGAACTTCCATATAGACTGCAATACCAAACGTTGTTCATAGAGGCCGTTGCAGAAAATGCCATTTACAATCTCTCTATACAGGTACAGTTCCACATTCTTCTACTAGATGCCCCTTGGAACCAAAACAAAAAATGAATCTGCAAACTTGGAAACCATTCACGGTTTTACTGGCCTTTTTATGTTTCAAAAGCAAGACACCAGAAAAAAAGACCAAGTTTATTGGCATGGGAACTAAAACGGACATTGCAATTAAAACACTGCAGTGAGAGTGTTCTGGCATGCATATATGATGCACAACTAAAAACAATTGTTTTCCTTGCCTTTCAATGATGTAACTTGACCGAGTGTAATTATAGCTTAATTCATGAAACACTTTAAATTCAGTTTAAATTGGAAACTTTGATCAGATATTTCAATAACTGTAAGTTTGAGACGGTGGTAAGGGGTGCAGTGGCGACCATAAAACAAGTTTAATTGGGAGGTATATCTGTTACAGTGGCATGCACTTTAATTAGGAAATCTTTCTTTGCAGAATATGGAAATGTTGGCTGAGTCTCTTTCAATGCAATCATAGAAGTCTCAGAGAAATTCCATATGTGTTATTCCTCAAACGTAACTGTTACTATATTGCATCACTGACTTTATCGCCTCAGTCAGTATATAGTCTGTGAGGGTTTTTCCATCAGATATTCGTACTGATTTTTCCCAGAATCTCAGGAGTAAAGCAGAGGCACGTCCGACTGCAATAGGATTTAAAAAGTAAACTTAATTTGAAGCAAATGACAGTACATTGTAAACAGTAACATGGAATGGCTTTTAAACCACGGGAATCTTTGTGGTGTAAGAGGAAATGCCACCAAATTACGGCATACCGGGTGCAATTCGTCAACAGCATAACAATACACATGGGGGGATAATTCATGGAATCTGTGCACTGAAAAAACGGGATTTGTACGCCATTCTGCCTGCAAATCCCCATTTGTTAAATTTTGGTTTGTGGGCAGAATGGTGCACAAATTCCATGCATCAGCCCCATGGATATCTAGTATTTTACCTTTACTATAGTAGTGCCGCACACTGTTAGCATAGGTGTCCATAGAGACAGGCAGCAGCATCATGCATGCCAAAACAAAATAATACCACAGACAGTAGTGGTGGCTGCAAAAATATGCAAGCAGCACTTCTTGCAGAATGGTGTAATACCAAAGGTTGTTACTAGATGTCCTTGCGGAGCAAGCACAGAACTTCCATACAGACTGCAAAACCAAACGTTGTTCATAGAGGTCGTTGCAGAAATTGCCATTTACAATCTCTGTGTACAGGTACAGTTCCACATTCTTCTACTAGATGCCCCTTGGAACCAGGACAAAAAATGAATCTGCAAACTTGGAAACCATTCACGGTTTTACTGGCCTTTTTATGTTTCAAAAGCAAGACACCAGAAAAAATGCCAAGTTTATTGGCATGGGAAATAAAATGGACATTGCAATTAAAACACTGCATTGAGAGTGTTCGGGCATGCATATATTATGCACCACTAAAGACAATTGTTTTACTTGCCTTTCTATGATGTAACTTGAGCGAGTGTAATTATAGTTTAATTCATGAAACACTTTTAATTCAGTTTAAATTGGAATCTTTGATCGGATATTTCAATAACTGTAGATTTGAGACGGTTGTAAGGGGTGTAGTGGAGACCATAAAACAAATTTAATTGGGAGGTATATCTGTTACAGTGGCATGCACTTTAATTAGGAAATCATTCTTTGCAGAATATGGAAATGTTGGCTGAGTCTCTTTCAGTGCAATCATAGAAGTCTCAGAGAAATTCCATATGTGTTATTCCTCAAATGTAACTGTTACTATATTGCATCACTGACTTTATCACCTCAGTCAGTATATAGTCTGTGAGACTTTGACCATCAGATATTCGTACTGATTTTTCCCAGAATCTCAGATGTAAAGCAGAGGCACGCCCGACTGCAACAGGATTTAAAAAGTAAACTTAATTTGAAGCAAATGACAGTACATTGTAAACATTAACATGGAATGGCTTTTACACCGAGAGAATCTTTGTGGTGTAAGAGGAAATGCCACAAAATTACGGCATACCGGGTGCAATTCGTCAACAGCATAACAATACACATGGGTATCTAGTTTTTTTAACTTTACTATAGTAGTGTCACACACTGTTAGCATAGGTCCCCATAGAGACAGGCAGCAGCATCATGCATGCCAGAACAAAATAATACCACAGACACCAGTGGTGGCCGCAGAAATATGCAAGCAGCACTTCTTGCAGACTGATGTAATACCAAAGGTTGTTACAAGATGTTCCTGCAGAGCAAGCACAGGCATTCCATATAGACTGCAATACCAAACGTTGTTCATAGAGGGCGTTTCAGAAATTGACACTTATAATCTCTGTATATAGGGACAGTTCCATATTCTTCTACTAGATGCCCCATTTGGAACCAGGACAAAAAATGAATCTGCAAACTTGGAAAACATTCACGGTTTTACAGGCCTTTTACTGTTGCAAAAGCAAGACACCAGAAAAAAGGCCAAGTTTATTGGTATGGGAACTAAAACGGACATTGTTATTAACACACTGCAGTGAGACTGTTCGGGCATGCATATATGATGCACCACTAAGGACAATTGTTTATCTTGCCTTTCTATGATGTAACTTGAGCGAGTGTAATTATAGTTTCATTCATGAAACACTTTTAATTCATTTTAAATTGGAAACGTTGATCTGATATTTCAATAACTGTAGGTTTGAGACGGTTGTAAGGGGTGTCATGGAGACCATAAAACAGATTTATTTGGGAGGGATATCTGTTACAGTGGAATGCACTTTAATTAGGAAATCATTCTTTGCGGAATATGGAAATGTTGTCTGAGTCTCTTTCAATGCAATCATAGAAGTCTCAGAGAAATTCTATATGTGTTATTCCTCAAACGTAACTGTTACTATATTGCATCACTGACTTTATCACCTCAGTCAGTATATAGTCTGTGAGGGTTTGTCCATCAGATATTCGTATTGATTTTTCCCAGAATCTCAGACGTAAAGCAGAGGCACGCCCGACTGCAACATGATTTAAAAAGTAAACTTAATTTGAAGCAAATGACAGTACATTGTAAACAGTAACATGGAATGTCTTTTAAACTAAGGGAATCTTTGTGGTGTAAGAGGAAATGCCACAAAATTACGGCATACCGGGTGCAATTCATCAACAGCATAACAATACACATGGGTATCTAGTTTTTTTTACTTTACTATAGTAGTGTCACACACTGTTAGCATAGGTCCCAGTAGAGACAGGCAGCAGCATCATGCATGCCAGAAAAAGATAATACTACAGACACTAGTGGTGGCCGCAAAAATATGCAAGCAGCACTTCTTGCAGACTGTTGTAATACCAAAGGTTGTTACTAGATGTCCCTGCGGAGCAAGCACAGAACTTCCATATAGACTGCAATACCAAACGTTGTTCATAGAGGACGGTGCAGAAATTGCCATTTACAATCTCTGTATATAGGTACAGTTCCACATTATTCTACTAGATTCCCCTTGGAACCAGGACAAAAAATGAATCTGCAAACTTGGAAACCATTCACGGTTTTACAGGCCTTTGACAGTTGCAAAAGCAAGACACCAGAAAAAAGGCCAAGTTTATTGGCATGGGAAATAAAATGGACATTGCAATTAAAACACTGCATTGAGAGTGTTCGGGCATGCATATATTATGCACCACTAAAGACAATTGTTTTCCTTGCCTTTCTATGATGTAACTTGAGCGAGAGCAATTATAGTTTAATTCATGAAACACTTTTAATTCAGTTTAAATTGGAATCTTTGATCGGATATTTCAATAACTGTAGGTGTGAGACGGTTGTAAGGGGTGTAGTGGAGACCATAAAACAGATTTATTTGGGAGGGATATCTGTTACAGTGGCATGAACTTTAATTAGGAAATCTTTCTTTGCCGAATATGGAAATGCTGGCTGAGTCTCTTTCAATGCAATCATAGAAGTCTCAGAGAAATTCCATATGTGTTATTCCTCAAACGTAACTGTTACTATCTTGCATCACTGACTTTATCGCCTCAGTCAGTATATAGTCTGTGAGGGTTTGTCCATCAGATATTCGTACTGATTTTTCCCAGAATCTCAGACGTAAAGCAGAGGCACGTCCGACTGCAATAGGATTTAAAAAGTAAACTTAATTTGAAGCAAATGACAGTACATTGTAAACAGTAACATGGAATGACTTGTAAACCGAGAGAATCTTTGTGGTGTAAGAGGAAATGCCACAAAATTACGGCATACCGGGTGCAATACGTCAAACTGCATAACAATACACATGGGGGGATGATTCATGGAATCTGTGCGCTGAAAAAACGGGATTTGTACGCCATTCTGCCTGCAAATCCCCATTTGTTAAATTTTGGTTTGTGGGCAGAATGGCGCACAAATTCCATGCATCAGCCCCATGGATATCTGGTATTTTGCCTTTACTATAGTAGTGTCACACACTGTTAGCATAGGTCCCCAAAGAGACAGGCAGCAGCATCATGCATGCCAAAACAAAATAATACCACAGACACTAGTGGTGTCTGCAAAAATATGCAAGCAGCACTTCTTGCAGAATGGTGTAATACCAAAGGTTGTTACTAGATGTCCCTGCGGAGCAAGCACAGAACTTCCATATAGACTGCAATACCAAACGTTGTTCATAGAGGTCGTTGCAGAAATTGCCATTTACAATCTCTGTATACAGGTACAGTTCCCCATTCTTCTACTAGATGCCCCTTGGAACCAGGACAAAAAATGAATCTGCAAACTTGGAAACCATTCACGGTTTTACTGGCCTTTTTATGTTTCAAAAGCAAGACACCAGAAAAAAGACCAAGTTTATTGGCATGGGAACTAAAACGGACATTGCAATGAAAACACTGCAGTGAGAGTGTTCTGGCATGCATATATGATGCACAACTAAAGACAATTGTTTTCCTTGCCTTTCAATGATGTAACTTGAGCGAGTGTAATTATAGCTTAATTCATGAAACACTTTAAATTCTGTTTAAATTGGAAACTTTGATTAGATATTTCAATAACTGTAGGTTTGAGACGGTTGTAAGGGGTGCAGTGGAGACCATAAAACAAGTTTAATTGGTAGGTATATCTGTTACAGTGGCATGCACTTTAATTAGGAAATCTTTCTTTGCAGAATATGGAAATGTTGGCTGAGTCTCTTTCAATGCAATCATAGAAGTCTCAGAGAAATTCCATATGTGTTAATCCTCAAACGTAACTGTTACTATATTGCATCACTGACTTTATCGCCTCAGTCAGTATTTAGACTGTGAGGGTTTGTCCATCAGATATTCGTACTGATTTTTCCTAGAATCTCAGACGTAAAGCAGAGGCACGTCCGACTGCAATAGGATTTAAAAAGTAAACTTAATTTGAAGCAAATGACAGTACATTGTAACAGTAACATGGAATGGCTTTTAAACCACGGGTATCTTTGTGGTGTAAGAGGAAATGCCACAAAATTACAGCATACCGGGTGCAATTCGTCAACAGCATAACAATACACATGGGTATCTAGTCTTTTTTACTTTATTATAGTAGTGTCACACACTGTTAGCATAGGTCCCCAAAGAGACAGGCAGCAGCATCATGCATGCCAGAAAAAAATAACACCACAGACACTAGTGGTGGCCGCAAAAATATGCAAGCAGCACTTCTTGCAGACTGTTGTAATACCAAAGGTTGTTACTAGATGTCCATGCGGAGCAAGCGCAGAACTTCCATATAGACTGCAATACCAAACGTTGTTCATAGAGGACGTTGCAGAAATTGCCATTTACAATCTCTGTATATAGGTACAGTTCCACATTATTCTACTAGATGCCCCTTGGAACCAGGACAAAAAATGAATCTGCAAACTTGAAAACCATTCACGGTTTTACAGGCCTTTGACAGTTGCAAAAGCAAGACACCAGAAAAAAGGCCAAGTTTATTGGCATGGGAAATAAAATGGACATTGCAATTAAAACACTGCATTGAGAGAGTTCGGGCATGCATATATTATGCACCACTAAAGACAATTGTTTTCCTTGCCTTTCTATGATGTAACTTGAGCGAGTGCAATTATAGTTTAATTCATGAAACGCTTTTAATTCAGTTTAAATTGGAATCTTTGATCGGAAATTTCAATAACTGTAGGTGTGAGACGGCTGTAAGGGGTGTAGTGGAGACCATAAAACAGATTTATTTGGGAGGGATATCTGTTACAGTGGCATGCACTTTAATTAGGAAATCTTTCTTTGCCGAATATGGAAATGTTGGCTGAGTCTCTTTCAATGCAATCATAGAAGTCTCAGAGAAATTCCATATGTGTTATTCCTCAAACGTAACTGTTACTATATTGCATCACTGACTTTATCGCCTCAGTCAGTATATAGTCTGTGAGGGTTTGTTCATCAGATATTCGTACTGATTTTTCCCAGAATCTCAGACGTAAAGCCGAGGCATGTCCGACTGCAATAGGATTTAAAAAGTAAACTTAATTTGAAGCAAATGACAGTACATTGTAAACAGTAACATGGAATGGCTTTTAAACCGATAGAATCTTTGTGGTGTAAGAGGAAATGCCACAAAATTACGCATACCGGGTGCAATATGTCAAACAGCATAACAATACACATGGGGAGATGATTCATGGAATCTGTGCGCCGAAAAAACGTGATTTGTACGCCATTCTGCCTGCAAATCCCCATTTGTTAAATTTGGATTTGTGGGCAGAATGGCGCACAAATTCCATGAATCATCCCCATGGATATCTAGTATTTTACCTTTACTATAGTAGTGCCACACACTGTTAGCATAGGTGTCCATAGAGACAGGCAGCAGCATCATGCATGCCAAAACAAAATAATACCACAGACACTAGTGGTGGCTGCAAAAATATGTAAGCAGCACTTCTTGCAGAATGGTGTAATACCAAAAGTTGTTACTAGATGTCCCTGCGGAGCAAGCACAGATCTTCCATATAGACTGCAATACCAAACGTTGTTCATAGAGGTCGGTGCAGAAAATGCCATTTACAATCTCTGTATACAGGTACTGTTCCACATTCTTCTACTAGATGCCCCTTGGAACCAGGACAAAAAATGAATCTGCAAACTTGGAAACCATTCACGGTTTTACTGGCCTTTTTATGTTTCAAAAGCAAGACACCAGAAAATAACCAAGTTTATTGGCATGGGAACTAAAACGGACATTGCAATTAAAACACTGCAGTAAGAGTGTTCTGGCATGCATATATGATGCACAACTAAAGACAATTGTTTTCCTTGCCTTTCAATGATGTAACTTGAGCGAGTGTAATTATAGCTTAATTCATGAAACACTTTAAATTCTGTTTAAATTGGAAACTTTGATTAGATATTTCAATAACTGTAGGTTTGAGACGGTTGTAAGGGGTGCAGTGGAGACCATAAAACAAGTTTAATTGGTAGGTATATCTGTTACAGTGGCATGCACTTTAATTAGGAAATCTTTCTTTGCAGAATATGGAAATGTTGGCTGAGTCTCTTTCAATGCAATCATAGAAGTCTCAGAGAAATTCCATATGTGTTAATCCTCAAACGTAACTGTTACTATATTGCATCACTGACTTTATCGCCTCAGTCAGTATTTAGACTGTGAGGGTTTGTCCATCAGATATTCGTACTGATTTTTCCTAGAATCTCAGACGTAAAGCAGAGGCACGTCCGACTGCAATAGGATTTAAAAAGTAAACTTAATTTGAAGCAAATGACAGTACATTGTAACAGTAACATGGAATGGCTTTTAAACCACGGGTATCTTTGTGGTGTAAGAGGAAATGCCACAAAATTACAGCATACCGGGTGCAATTCGTCAACAGCATAACAATACACATGGGTATCTAGTCTTTTTTACTTTATTATAGTAGTACAGTAGTGTCACACACTGTTAGCATAGGTCCCCAAAGAGACAGGCAGCAGCATCATGCATGCCAGAAAAAAATAACACCACAGACACTAGTGGTGGCCGCAAAAATATGCAAGCAGCACTTCTTGCAGACTGTTGTAATACCAAAGATTGTTACTAGATGTCCATGCGGAGCAAGCACAGAACTTCCATATAGACTGCAATACCAAACGTTGTTAATAGAGGACGTTGCAGAAATTGCCAATTAAAATCTCTGTATATAGGTACAGTTCCACATTATTCTACTAGATGCCCCTTAGAACCAGGACAAAAAATGAATCTGCAAACTTGGAAACTATTCACGGTTTTACAGGCCTTTGACAGTTGCAAAATCAAGACACCAGAAAAAAGGCCAAGTTTATTGGCATGGGAAATAAAATGGACATTGCAATTAAAACACTGCATTGAGAGTGTTCGGGCATGCATATATTATGCACCACTAAAGACAATTGTTTTCCTTGCCTTTCTATGATGTAACTTGAGCGAGAGCAATTATAGTTTAATTCATGAAACACTTTTAATTCAGTTTAAATTGGAATCTTTGATCGGATATTTCAATAACTGTAGGTGTGAGACGGTTGTAAGGGGTGTAGTGGAGACCATAAAACAGATTTATTTGGGAGGGATATCTGTTACAGTGGCATGAACTTTAATTAGGAAATCTTTCTTTGCCGAATATGGAAATGCTGGCTGAGTCTCTTTCAATGCAATCATAGAAGTCTCAGAGAAATTCCATATGTGTTATTCCTCAAACGTAACTGTTACTATCTTGCATCACTGACTTTATCGCCTCAGTCAGTATATAGTCTGTGAGGATTTGTCCATCAGATATTCGTACTGATTTTTCCCAGAATCTCAGACGTAAAGCAGAGGCACGTCCGACTGCAATAGGATTTAAAAAGTAAACTTAATTTGAAGCAAATGACAGTACATTGTAAACAGTAACATGGAATGACTTGTAAACCGAGAGAATCTTTGTGGTGTAAGAGGAAATGCCACAAAATTACGGCATACCGGGTGCAATACGTCAAACTGCATAACAATACACATGGGGGGATGATTCATGGAATCTGTGCGCTGAAAAAACGGTATTTGTACGCCATTCTGCCTGCAAATCCCCATTTCTTAAATTTTGGTTTGTGGGCAGAATGGCGCACAAATTCCATGCATCAGCCCCATGGATATCTGGTATTTTGCCTTTACTATAGTAGTGTCACACACTGTTAGCATAGGTCCCCAAAGAGACAGGCAGCAGCATCATGCATGCCAAAACAAAATAATACCACAGACACTAGTGGTGTCTGCAAAAATATGCAAGCAGCACTTCTTGCAGAATGGTGTAATACCAAAGGTTGTTACTAGATGTCCCTGCGGAGCAAGCACAGAACTTCCATATAGACTGCAATACCAAACGTTGTTCATAGAGGACGTTGCAGAAATTGCCATTTACAATCTCTGTATACAGGTACAGTTCCCCATTCTTTTACTAGATGCCCCTTGGAACCAGGACAAAAAATGAATCTGCAAACTTGGAAACCATTCACGGTTTTACTGGCCTTTTTATGTTTCAAAAGCAAGACACCAGAAAAAAGACCAAGTTTATTGGCATGGGAACTAAAACGGACATTGCAATGAAAACACTGCAGTGAGAGTGTTCTGGCATGCATATATGATGCACAACTAAAGACAATTGTTTTCCTTGCCTTTCAATGATGTAACTTGAGCGAGTGTAATTATAGCTTAATTCATGAAACACTTTAAATTCACTTTAAATTGGAAACTTTGATCAGATATTTCAATAACTGTAGGTTTGAGACGGTTGTAAGGGGTGCAGTGGAGACCATAAAACAAGTTTAATTGGGAGGTATATCTGTTACAGTGGCATGCACCTTAATTAGGCAATCTTTCTTTGCAGAATATGGAAATGTTGGCTGAGTCTCTTTCAATGCAATCATAGAAGTCTCAGAGAAATTCCATATATGCTATTCCTCAAACGTAACTGTTACTATATTGCATCACTGACTTTATCGCCTCAGTCAGTATATAGTCTGTGAGGGTTTGTCCATCAGATATTCGCACTGATTTTTCCCAGAATCATAGACGTAAAGCAGAGGCACGTCCGACTGCAATACGATTTAAAAAGTAAACTTAATTTGAAGCAAATGACAGTACATTGTAAACAGTAAAGTGGAATGGCTTTTAAACCACGGGAATCTTTGTGGTGTAAGAGGAAATGCCACAAAATTACGGCATACCGGGTGCAATTCGTCAACAGCATAACAATACACATGGGTATCTAGTCTTTTTTACTTTATTATAGTAGTGTCACACACTGTTAGCATAGGTCCCCAAAGAGACAGGCAGCAGCATCATGCATGCCAGAAAAAAATAACACCACAGACACTAGTGGTGGCCGCAAAAATATGCAAGCAGCACTTCTTGCAGACTGTTGTAATACCAAAGATTGTTACTAGATGTCCATGCGGAGCAAGCGCAGAACTTCCATATAGACTGCAATACCAAACGTTGTTCATAGAGGACGTTGCAGAAATTGCCATTTACAATCTCTGTATATAGGTACAGTTCCACATTATTCTACTAGATGCCCCTTGGAACCAGGACAAAAAATGAATCTGCAAACTTGAAAACCATTCACGGGTTTACAGGCCTTTGACAGTTGCAAAAGCAAGACACCAGAAAAAAGGCCAAGTTTATTGGCATGGGAAATAAAATGGACATTGCAATTAAAACACTGCATTGAGAGAGTTCGGGCATGCATATATTATGCACCACTAAAGACAATTGTTTTCCTTGCCTTTCTATGATGTAACTTGAGCGAGTGCAATTATAGTTTAATTCATGAAACGCTTTTAATTCAGTTTAAATTGGAATCTTTGATCGGAAATTTCAATAACTGTAGGTGTGAGACGGCTGTAAGGGGTGTAGTGGAGACCATAAAACAGATTTATTTGGGAAGGATATCTGTTACAGTGGCATGCACTTTAATTAGGAAATCTTTCTTTGCCGAATATGGAAATGTTGGCTGTGTCTCTTTCAATGCAATCATAGAAGTCTCAGAGAAATTCCATATGTGTTATTCCTCAAACGTAACTGTTACTATATTGCATCACTGACTTTATCGCCTCAGTCAGTATATAGTCTGTGAGGGTTTGTCCATCAGATATTCGTACTGATTTTTCCCAGAATCTCAGACGTAAAGCAGAGGCACGTCCGACTGCAATAGGATTTAAAAAGTAAACTTAATTTGAAGCAAATGACAGTACATTGTAAACAGTAACATGGAATGGCTTTTAAACCGAGAGAATCTTTGTGGTGTAAGAGGAAATGCCACAAAATTACGGCATACCGGGTGCAATACGACAAACAGCATAACAATACACATGGGGGGATGATTCATGGAATCTGTGCGCTGAAAAAACGGAATTTATACGCCATTCTGCCTGCAAATCCCCATTTGTTAAATTTTGATTTGTGGGCAGAATGGCGCACAAATTCCATGCATCAGCCCCATGGATATCTGGTATTTTGCCTTTACTATAGTAGTGCCACACACTGTTAGCATAGGTGTCCATAGAGACAGGCAGCAGCATCATGCATGCCAAAACAAAATAATACCACAGACACTAGTGGTGGCTGCAAAAATATGCAAGCAGCACTTCTTGCAGAATGGTGTAATACCAAAGGTTCTTACTAGATGTCCCTGCGGAGCAAGCACAGAACTTCCATATAGACTGCAATACCAAACGTTGTTCATAGAGGTCGTTGCAGAAATTGCCATTTACAATCTCTGTATACAGGTACAGTTCCACATTCTTCTACTAGATGCACCTTGGACCCAGGACAAAAAATGAATCTGCAAACTTGGAAACCATTCACGGTTTTACTGGCCTTTTTATGTTTCAAAAGCAAGACACCAGAAAAAAGACCAAGTTTATTGGCATGGGATCTAAAACGGACATTGCAATTAAAACACTGCAATGAGAGTGTTCTAGCATGCGTATATGATGCACAACTAAAGAAAATTGTTTTCCTTGCCTTTCAATGATGTAACTTGAGCGAGTGTAATTATAGCTTAATTCATGAAACACTTTAAATTCAGTTTAAATTGGAAACTTTGATCAGATATTTCAATAACTGTAGGTTTGAGACGGTTGTAAGGGGTGCAGTGGAGACCATAAAACAAGTTTAATTGGGAGGTATATCTGTTACAGTGCCATGCACTTTAATTAGGAAATCTTTCTTTGCAGAATATGGAAATGTTGGCTGAGTCTCTTTCAATGCAATCATAGAAGTCTCAGAGAAATTCCATATGTGTTATTCCTCAAACGTAACTGTTACTATATTGCATCACTGACTTTATCGCCTCAGTCAGTATATAGTCTGTGAGGGTTTGTCCATCAGATATTCGTACTGATTTTTCCCAGAATCTCAGACGTAAAGCAGATGCAAATCCGACTGCAATAGGATTTAAAAAGTAAACTTAATTTGAAGCAAATGACAGTACATTGTAAACAGTAACATGGAATGGCTTTTAAACCACGGGAATCTTTGTGGTGTAAGAGGAAATGCCACAAAATTACGGCCTACCGGGTGCAATTCGTCAACAGCATAACAATACACATGGGTATCTAGTCTTTTTTACTTTATTATAGTAGTGTCACACACTGTTAGCATAGGTCCCCAAATAGACAGGCAGCAGCATCATGCATGCCAGAAAAAAATAACACCACAGACACTAGTGGTGGCCGCAAAAATATGCAAGCAGCACTTCTTGCAGACTGTTGTAATACCAAAGGTTGTTACTAGATGTCCCTGCGGGGAAGCACGGAACTTCCATATAGACTGCAATACCAAACGTTGTTCATAGAGGACGTTGCAGAAATTGCCATTTACAATCTCTGTATATAGGTACAGTTCCACATTATTCTACTAGATGCCCCTTGGAACCAGGACAAAAAATGAATCTGCAAACTTGGAAACCATTTACGGTTTTACAGGCCTTTGACAGTTGCAAAAGCAAGACACCAGAAAAAAGGCCAAGTTTATTGGCATGGGAAATAAAATGGACATTGCAATTAAAACACTGCATTGAGAGTGTTCGGGCATGCATATATTATGCACCACTAAAGACAATTGTTTTACTTGCCTTTCTATGATGTAACTTGAGCGAGTGCAATTATAGTTTAATTCATGAAACACTTTTAATTCAGTTTAAATTGGAATCTTTGATTGGATATTTCAATAACTGTAGGTGTGAGACGGTTGTAAGGGGTGTAGTGGAGACCATAAAACAGATTTATTTGGGAGGGATATCTGTTACAGTGGCATGCACTTTAATTAGGAAATCTTTCTTTGCAGAATATGGAAATGTTGGCTGAGTCTTTCAATGCAATCATAGAAGTCTCAGAGAAATTCCATATGTGTTATTCCTCAAACGTAACTGTTACTATATTGCATGACTGACTTTATTGCCTCAGTCAGTATATAGTCTGTGAGGGTTTGTCCATCAGATATTCGTACTGATTTTTCCCAGAATCTCAGACGTAAAGCAGAGGCACGTCCGACTGCAATAGGATTTAAAAAGTAAACTTAATTTGAAGCAAATGACAGTACATTGTAAACAGTAACATGGAATGGCTTTTAAACTGAGAGAATCTTTGTGGTGTAAGAGGAAATGCCACAAAATTACGGCATACCGGGTGCAATACGACAAACAGCATAACAATACACATGGGGGGATGATTCATGGAATCTGTGCGCTGAAAAAACGGGATTTATATGCCATTCTGCCTGCAAATCCCCATTTGTTAAATTTTGATTTGTGGGCAGAATGGCGCACAAATTCCATGCATCAGCCCCATGGATATCTGGTATTTTGCCTTTACTATAGTAGTGCCACACACTGTTAGCATAGGTGTCCATAGAGACAGGCAGCAGCATCATGCATGCCAAAACAAAATAATACCACAGACACTAGTGGTGGCTGCCAAAATATGCAAGCAGCACTTCTTGCAGAATGGTGTAATACCAAAGGTTCTTACTAGATGTCCCTGCGGAGCAAGCACAGAACTTCCATATAGACTGCAATACCAAACGTTGTTCATAGAGGTCGGTGCAGAAATTGCCATTTACAATCTCTGTATACAGGTACAGTTCCACATTCTTCTACTAGATGCTCCTTGGACCCAGGACAAAAAATGAATCTGCAAACTTGGAAACCATTCACGGTTTTACTGGCCTTTTTATGTTTCAAAAGCAAGACACCAGAAAAAAGACCAAGTTTATTGGCATGGGAACTAAAACGGACATTGCAATTAAAACACTGCAGTGAGAATGTTATGGCATGCATATATGATGCACAATTAAAGACAATTGTTTTCCTTGCCTTTCAATGATGTAACTTCAGCGAGTGTAATTATAGCTTAATTCATGAAACACTTTAAATTCAGTTTAAATTGGAAACTTTGATCAGATATTTCAATAACTGTAGGTTTGAGACGGTTATAAGGGGTGCAGTGGAGACCATAAAACAAGTTTAATTGGGAGGTATATCTGTTACAGTGGCATGCACTTTAATTAGGAAATCTTTCTTTGCAGAATATGGAAATGTTGGCTGAGTCTCTTTCAATGCAATCATAGAAGTCTCAGAGAAATTCCATATGTGTTATTCCTCAAACGTAACTGTTACTATATTGCATCACAGACTTTATCGCCTCAGTCAGTATATAGTCTGTGAGGGTTTTTCCATCAGATATTCGTACTGATTTTTCCCAGAATCTCAGACGTAAAGCAGAGGCACGTCCGACTGCAATAGGATTTAAAAAGTAAACTTAATTTGAAGCAAATGACAGTACATTGTAAACAGTAACATGGAATGGCTTTTAAACCACGGGAATCTTTGTGGTGTAAGAGGAAATGCCACCAAATTACGGCATACCGGGTGCAATACACATGGGTATCTAGTCTTTTTTACTTTATTATAGTAGTGTCACACACTGTTAGCATAGGTCCCCAAAGAGACAGGCAGCAGCATCATGCATGCCAGAAAAAAATAACACCACAGACACTAGTGGTGGCCGCAAAAATATGCAAGCAGCACTTCTTGCAGACTGTTGTAATACCAAAGGTTGTTACTAGATGTCCCTGCGGAGCAAGCACAGAACTTCCATATAGACTGCAATACCAAACGTTGTTCATAGAGGACGGTGCAGAAATTGCCATTTACAATCTCTGTATATAGGTACAGTTCCACATTATTCTACTAGATTCCCCTTGGAACCAGGACAAAAAATGAATCTGCAAACTTGGAAACCATTCACGGTTTTGCAGGCCTTTGACAGTTGCAAAAGCAAGACACCAGAAAAAAGGCCAAGTTTATTGGCATGGGAAATAAAATGGACATTGCAATTAAAACACTGCATTGAGAGTGTTCGGGCATGCAAATATTATGCACCACTAAAGACAATTGTTTTCCTTGCCTTTCTATGATGTAACTTGAGCGAGTGTAATTATAGTTTAATTCATGAAACACTTTTAATTCAGTTTAAATTGGAATCTTTGATTGTATATTTCAATAACTGTAGGTGTGAGACGGTTGTAAGGGGTGTAGTGGAGACCATAAAACAGATTTATTTGGGAGGGATATCTGTTACAGTGGCGTGCACTTTAGTTAGGAAATCTTTCTTTGCAGAATATGGAAATGTTGGCTGAGTCTCTTTCAATGCAATCATAGAAGTCTCAGAGAAATTCCATATGTGTTATTCCTCAAACGTAACTGTTACTATATTGCATCACTGACTTTATCGCCTCAGTCAGTATATAGTCTGTGAGGGTTTGTCCATCAGATATTCGTACTGATTTTTCCCAGAATCTCAGACGTAAAGCAGAGGCACGTCCGACTGCAATAGGATTTAAAAAGTAAACTTAATTTGAAGCAAATGACAGTACATTGTAAACAGTAACATGGAATGGCTTTTAAACCGAGAGAATCTTTGTAGTGTAAGAGGAAATGCCACAAAATTACGGCATACCGGGTGCAATACGACAAACAGCATAACAATACACATGGGGGGATGATTCATGGAATCTGTGCGCTGAAAAAACGGGATTTGTACGCCATTCTGCCTGCAAATCCCCATTTGTTAAATTTTGATTTGTGGGCAGAATGGCGCACAAATTCCATGCATCAGCCCCATGGATATCTGGTATTTTGCCTTTACTATAGTAGTGTCACACACTGTTAGCATAGGTGTCCATAGAGACAGGCAGCAGCATCATGCATGCCAAAACAAAATAATACCACAGACACTAGTGGTGGCTGCAAAAATATGCAAGCAGCACTTCTTGCAGACTGTTGTAATACCAAAGGTTGTTACTAGATGTCCCTGCGGAGCAAGCACAGAACTTCCATATAGACTGCAATACCAAACGTTGTTCACAGAGGTCGTTGCAGAAATTGCCATTTGCAATCTCTGTATACAGGTACAGTTACACATTCTTCTACTAGATGCCCCTTGGACCCAGGACAAAAAATGAATCTGCAAACTTGGAAACCATTCACGGTTTTACTGGCCTTTTTATGTTTCAAAAGCAAGACACCAGAAAAAAGACCAAGTTTATTGGCATGGGATCTAAAACGGACATTGCAATTAAAACACTGCAATGAGAGTGTTCTGGCATGCATATATGATGCACAACTAAAGACAATTGTTTTCCTTGCCTTTCAATGATGTAACTTGAGCGAGTGTAATTATAGCTTAATTCATGAAACACTTTAAATTCAGTTTAAATTGGAAACTTTGATCAGATATTTCAATAACTGTAGGTTTGAGACGGTTGTAAGGGGTGCAGTGGAGACCATAAAACAAGTTTAATTGGGAGGTATATCTGTTACAGTGCCATGCACTTTAATTAGGAAATCTTTCTTTGCAGAATATGGAAATGTTGGCTGAGTCTCTTTCAATGCAATCATAGAAGTCTCAGAGAAATTCCATATGTGTTATTCTTCAAACGTAACTGTTACTATATTGCATCACTGACTTTATCGCCTCAGTCAGTATATAGTCTGTGAGGGTTTGTCCATCAGATATTCGTACTGATTTTTCGAATCTCAGACGTAAAGCGGAGGCACGTCCGACTGCAATAGGATTTAAAAAGTAAACTTAATTTGAAGCAAATGACAGTACATTGTAAACAGTAACATGGAATGGCTTTTAAACCACGGGAATCTTTGTGGTGTAAGAGGAAATGCCACAAAATTACGGCATACCGGGTGCAATTCGTCAACAGCATAACAATACACATGGGTATCTAGTCTTTTTTACTTTATTATAGTAGTGTCAGACACTGGTAGCATAGGTGTCCATAGAGACAGGCATCAGCATCATGCATGCCAAAACAAAATAATACCACAGACACTAGTGGTGGCTGCAAAAATATGCAAGCAGCACTTCTTGCAGAATGGTGTAATACCAAAGGTTCTTACTAGATGTCCCTGCGGAGTAAGCACAGAACTTCCATATAGACTGCAATACCAAACGTTGTTCATAGAGGACGTTGCAGAAATTGCCATTTACAATCTCTGTATACAGGTACAGTTCCACATTCTTCTACTAGATGCCCCTTGGACCCAGGACAAAAAATGAATCTGCAAACTTGGAAACCATTCACGGTTTTGCAGGCCTTTGACAGTTGCAAAAGCAAGACACCAGAAAAAAGGCCAAGTTTATTGCATTGGGAAATAAAATGGACATTGCAATTAAAACACTGCATTGAGAGTGTTCGGGCATGCATATATTATGCACCACTAAAGACAATTGTTTTCCTTGCCTTTCTATGATGTAACTTGAGCGAGTGCAATTATAGTTTAATTCATTAAACACTTTTAATTCAGTTTAAATTGGAATCTTTGATCGGATATTTCAATAACTGTAGGTGTGAGACAGTTGTAAGGGGTGTAGTGGAGACCATAAAACAGATTTATTTGGGAGGGATATCTGTTACAGTGGCATGCACTTTAATTAGGAAATCTTTCTTTGCAGAATATGGAAATGTTGGCTGGGTCTCTTTCAATGCAATCATAGAAGTCTCAGAGAAATTCCATATGTGTTATTCCTCAAACGTAACTGTTACTATATTGCATCACTGACTTTATCGCCTCAGTCAGTATATAGTCTGTGAGGGTTTGTCCATCAGATATTCGTACTGATTTTTCCCAGAATCTCAGACGTAAAGCAGAGGCACGTCCGACTGCAATAGGATTTAAAAAGTAAACTTAATTTGAAGCAAATGCCAGTACATTGTAAGCAGTAACATGGAA
This sequence comes from Ambystoma mexicanum, assembly GCF_040938575.1. Taxonomy (NCBI): domain Eukaryota; kingdom Metazoa; phylum Chordata; class Amphibia; order Caudata; family Ambystomatidae; genus Ambystoma; species Ambystoma mexicanum. The sequence goes on from NW_027182470.1 coordinate 1,736,315, forward strand.
TGGCTTTTAAACTGAGAGAATCTTTGTGGTGTAAGAGGAAATGCCATAAAATTACGGCATACCGGGTGCAATACGTCAAACAGCATAACAATACACATGGGGGGGGGGTGATTCTTGGAATCTGTGCGCCGAAAAAACGGGATTTGTACGCCATTCTGCCTGCAAATCGCCATTTGTTAAATTTTGATTTGTGGGCAGAATGGCGCACAAATTCCATGAATCAGCCCCATGGATATCTAGAATTTTACCTTTACTATAGTAGTGCCACACACTGTTAGCACTACTATAGTTTGTCCATAGAGACAGGCAGCAGCATCATGCATGCCAAAACAAAATAATACCACAGACACTAGTGGTGGCTGCAAAAATATGCAAGCAGCACTTCTTGCAGAATGGTGTAATACCAAAGGTTGTTACTAGATGTCCCTGCGGAGCAAGCACAGAACTTCCATACAGACTGCAAAACCAAACGTTGTTCATAGAGGTCGTTGCAGAAATTGCCATTTACAATCTCTGTATACAGGTACAGTTCCACATTCTTCTACTAGATGCCCCTTGGAACCAGGACAAAAAATGAATCTGCAAACTTGGAAACCATTCACGGTTTTACTGGCCTTTTTATGTTTCAAAAGCAAGACACCAGAAAAAAGACCAAGTTTATTGGCATGGGAACTAAAACGGACATTGCAAATAAAACACTGCAGTGAGAGTGTTCTGGTATGCATATATGATGCACAACTAAAGACAATTGTTTTCCTTGCCTTTCAATGATGTAACTTGAGCGAGTGTAATTATAGCTTAATTCATGAAACACTTTAAATTCAGTTTAAATTGGAAACTTTGATCAGATATTTCAATAACTGAAGGTTTGAGACGGTTGTAAGGGGTGCAGTGGAGACCATAAAACAAGTTTAATTGGGAGGTATATCTGTTACAGTGGCATGCACTTTAATTAGGAAATCTTTCTTTGCAGAATATGGAAATGTTGGCTGAGTCTCTTTCAATGCAATCATAGAAGTCTCAGAGAAATTCCATATGTGTTATTCCTCAAACGTAACTGTTACTATATTGCATCACTGACTTTATCGCCTCAGTCAATATATAGTCTGTGAGGGTTTGTCCATCAGATATTCGTACTGATTTTTCCCAGAATCTCAGACGTAAAGCAGAGGCACGTCCGACTGCAATAGGATTTAAAAAGTAAACTTAATTTGGAGCAAATGACAGTACATTGTAAACAGTAACATGGAATGGCTTTTAAACCGAGAGAATATTTGTGGTGTAAGAGGAAATGCTACAAAATTACGGCATACCGGGTGCAATACGTCAAACAGCATAACAATACACATGGGGGGATGATTCATGGAATCTGTGCGCCGAAAAAACGGGATTTGTACGCCATTCTGCCTGTAAATCCCCATTTGTTAAATTTTGATTTGTGGGCAGAATGGCGCACAAATTCCATGAATCAGCACCATGGATATCTAGTATTTTACATTTAATATAGTAGTGCCACACACTGTTAGCATAGGTGTCCATAGAGACAGGCAGCAGCATCATGCATGCCAAAACAAAATAATACCACAGACACTAGTGGTGGCTGCAAAAATATGCAAGCAGCACTTCTTGCAGAATGGTGGGATACCAAAGGTTGTTACTAGATGTCCCTGCGGAGCAAGCACAGAACTTCCATATAGACTGCAATACCAAACGTTGTTCATAGAGGACGTTGCAGAAATTGCCATTTACAATCTATGTATATAGGTACAGTTCCACATTATTCTACTAGATGCCCCTTGGAACCAGGACAAAAAATGAATCCTCAAACTTGGAAACCATTCACGGTTTTACAGGCCTTTGACAGTTGCAAAAGCAAGACACCAGAAAAAAGGCCAAGTTTATTAGCATGGGAAATAAAATGGACATTGCAATTAAAACACTGTATTGAGATTGTTCGGGCATGCATATATTATGCACCACTAAAGACAATTGTTTTCCTTGCCTTTCAATGATGTAACTTGAGCGAGTGCAATTATAGTTTAATTCATGAAACACTTTTAATTCAGTTTAAATTGGAATCTTTGATCGGATATTATAATAACTGGAGGTGTGAGGCGGTTGTAAGGGGTGTAGTGGAGACCATAAAACAGATTTATTTGGGAGGGATATCTGTTACAGTGACATGCACTTTAATTAGGAAATCTTTCTTTGCAGAATATGGAAATGTTGGCTGAGTCTGTTTCAATGCAATCATAGAAGTCTCAGAGAAATTCCATATGTGTTATTCCTCAAACGTAACTGTTACTATATTGCATCACTGACTTTATCGCCTCAGTCAGTATATAGTCTGTGAGGGTTTGTCCATCAGATATTCGTACTGATTTTTCCCAGAATCTCAGACGTAAAGCAGAGGCACGTCCGACTGCAATAGGATGTAAAAAGTAAACTTAATTTGAAGCAAATGACAGTACATTGTAAACAGTAACATGGAATGGCTTTTAAACCGAGAGAATCTTTGTGGTGTAAAAGGAAATGCCACAAAATTACGGCATACCGGGTGCAATACGTCAAACAGCATAACAATACACATGGGGGGATGATTCATGGAATCTGTGCGCCGAAAAAACGGGATTTGTACGCCATTCTGCCTGCAAATCCCCATTTGTTAAATTTTGATTTGTGGGCAGAATGGCGCACAAATTCCATGAATCAGCCCCATGGATATCTAGTATTTTACCTTTATTATAGTAGTGCCACACACTGTTAGCATAGGTGTCCATAGAGACAGGCAGCAGCATCATGCATGCCAAAACAAAATAATACCACAGACACTAGTGGTGGCTGCAAAAATATGCAAGCAGCACTTCTTGCAGAATGGTGTAATACCAAAGGTTCTTACTAGATGTCCCTGCGGAGCAAGCACAGAACTTCCATATAGACTGCAATACCAAACGTTGTTCATAGAGGTCTCTGCAGAAATTGCCATTTACAATCTCTGTATACAGGTACAGTTCCACATTCTTCTACTAGATGCCCCTTGGAATCAGGACAAAAAACGAATCTGCAAACTTGGAAACCATTCACGGTTTTACTGGCCTTTTTATGTTTCAAAAGCAAGACACCAGAAAAAAGGCCAAGTTTATTGGCATGGGAAATAAAATGGACATTGCAATTAAAACACTGCATTGAGAGTGTTCGGGCATGCATATATTATGCACCACTAAAGACAATTGTTTTCCTTGCCTTTCTATGATGTAACTTGAGCGAGTGCAATTATAGTTTAATTCATGAAACACTTTTAATTCAGTTTAAATCGGAATCTTTGATCGGATATTTCAATAACTGTAGGTGTGAGACGGTTGTAAGGGGTGCAGTGGAGACCATAAAACAAGTTTAATTGGGAGGTATATCTGTTGCAGTGGCATGCACTTTAATTAGGAAATCTTTCTTTGCAGAATATGGAAATGTTGGCTGAGTCTCTTTCAATGCAATCATAGAAGTCTCAGAGAAATTCCATATGTGTTATTCCTCAAACGTAACTGTTACTATATTGCATCACTGACTTTATCGCCTCAGTCAGTATATAGTCTGTGAGGGTTTGTCCATCAGATATTCGTACTGATTTTTCCCAGAATCTCAGACGTAAAGCAGAGGCACGTCCGACTGCAATAGGATTTTAAAAGTAAACTTAATTTGAAGCAAATGACAGTACATTGTAAACAGTAACATGGAATGGCTTTTAAACCACGGGAATCTTTGTGGTGTAAGAGGAAATGCCACAAAATTGCGGCATACCGGGTGCAATTCGTCAACAGCATAACAATACACATGGGTATCTAGTCTTTTTTACTTTATTATGGTAGTGTCACACACTGTTAGCACAGGTCCCCAAAGAGACAGGCAGCAGCATCATGCATGCCAGAAAAAAATAACACCACAGACAGTAGTGGTGGCCGCAAAAATATGCAAGCAGCACTTCTTGCAGACTGTTGTAATACCAAAGGTTGTTACTAGATGTCCCTGCGGAGCAAGCACAGAACTTCCATATAGACTGCAATACCAAACGTTGTTCATAGAGGACGTTGCAGAAATTGCCATTTACAATCTCTGTATATAGGTACAGTTCCACATTATTCTACTAGATGCCCCTTGGAACCAGGACAAAAAATGAATCTGCAAACTTGGAAACCATTCACGGTTTTACAGGCCTTTGACAGTTGCAAAAGCAAGACACCAGAAAAAAGGCCAAGTTTATTGGCATGGGAAATAAAATGGACATTGCAATTAAAACACTGCATTGAGAGTGTTCGGGCATGCATATATTATGCACCACTAAAGACAATTGTTTTCCTTGCCTTTCTATGATGTAACTTGAGCGAGTGCAATTATAGTTTAATTCATGAAACACTTTTAATTCAGTTTAAATCGGAATCTTTGATCGGATATTTCAATAACTGTAGGTGTGAGACGGTTGTAAGGGGTGTAGTGGAGACCATAAAACAGATTTATTTGGGAGGGATATCTGTTACAGTGGCATGCACTTTAATTAGGAAATCTTTCTTTGCAGAATATGGAAATGTTGGCTGAGTCTCTTTCAATGCAATCATAGAAGTCTCAGAGAAATTCCATATGTGTTGTTCCTCAAACGTAACTGTTACTATATTGCATCACTGACTTTATCGCCTCAGTCAGTATATAGTCTGTGAGGGTTTGTCCATCAGATATTCGTACTGATTTTTCCCAGAATCTCAGACGTAAAGCAGAGGCACGACCGACTGCAATAGGATTTAAAAAGTAAACTTAATTTGAAGCAAATGACAGTACATTGTAAACAGTAACATGGAATGGCTTTTAAACCGAGAGAATCTTTGTGGTGTAATAGGAAATGCCAAAAAATTATGGCATACCGGGTGCAATATGTCAAACAGCATAACAATACACATGGGGGGATGATTAATGGAATCTGTGCGCCGAAAAAACGGGATTTGTACGCCATTCTGCCTGCAAATCCCCATTTGTTAAATTTTGATTTGTGGGCAGAATGGCGCACAAATTCCATGCATCAGCCCCATGGATATCTGGTATTTTGCCTTTACTATAGTAGTGCCACACACTGTTAGCATAGGTGTCCATAGAGACAGGCAGCAGCATCATGCATACCAAAACAAAATAATACCACAGACACTAGTGGTGGCTGCAAAAATATGCAAGCAGCACTTCTTGCAGAATGGTGTAATACCAAAGGTTCTTACTAGATGTCCCTGCGGAGCAAGCACAGAACTTCCATATAGACTGCAATACCAAACGTTGTTCATAGAGGCCGTTGCAGAAAATGCCATTTACAATCTCTCTATACAGGTACAGTTCCACATTCTTCTACTAGATGCCCCTTGGAACCAAAACAAAAAATGAATCTGCAAACTTGGAAACCATTCACGGTTTTACTGGCCTTTTTATGTTTCAAAAGCAAGACACCAGAAAAAAAGACCAAGTTTATTGGCATGGGAACTAAAACGGACATTGCAATTAAAACACTGCAGTGAGAGTGTTCTGGCATGCATATATGATGCACAACTAAAAACAATTGTTTTCCTTGCCTTTCAATGATGTAACTTGACCGAGTGTAATTATAGCTTAATTCATGAAACACTTTAAATTCAGTTTAAATTGGAAACTTTGATCAGATATTTCAATAACTGTAAGTTTGAGACGGTGGTAAGGGGTGCAGTGGCGACCATAAAACAAGTTTAATTGGGAGGTATATCTGTTACAGTGGCATGCACTTTAATTAGGAAATCTTTCTTTGCAGAATATGGAAATGTTGGCTGAGTCTCTTTCAATGCAATCATAGAAGTCTCAGAGAAATTCCATATGTGTTATTCCTCAAACGTAACTGTTACTATATTGCATCACTGACTTTATCGCCTCAGTCAGTATATAGTCTGTGAGGGTTTTTCCATCAGATATTCGTACTGATTTTTCCCAGAATCTCAGGAGTAAAGCAGAGGCACGTCCGACTGCAATAGGATTTAAAAAGTAAACTTAATTTGAAGCAAATGACAGTACATTGTAAACAGTAACATGGAATGGCTTTTAAACCACGGGAATCTTTGTGGTGTAAGAGGAAATGCCACCAAATTACGGCATACCGGGTGCAATTCGTCAACAGCATAACAATACACATGGGGGGATAATTCATGGAATCTGTGCACTGAAAAAACGGGATTTGTACGCCATTCTGCCTGCAAATCCCCATTTGTTAAATTTTGGTTTGTGGGCAGAATGGTGCACAAATTCCATGCATCAGCCCCATGGATATCTAGTATTTTACCTTTACTATAGTAGTGCCGCACACTGTTAGCATAGGTGTCCATAGAGACAGGCAGCAGCATCATGCATGCCAAAACAAAATAATACCACAGACAGTAGTGGTGGCTGCAAAAATATGCAAGCAGCACTTCTTGCAGAATGGTGTAATACCAAAGGTTGTTACTAGATGTCCTTGCGGAGCAAGCACAGAACTTCCATACAGACTGCAAAACCAAACGTTGTTCATAGAGGTCGTTGCAGAAATTGCCATTTACAATCTCTGTGTACAGGTACAGTTCCACATTCTTCTACTAGATGCCCCTTGGAACCAGGACAAAAAATGAATCTGCAAACTTGGAAACCATTCACGGTTTTACTGGCCTTTTTATGTTTCAAAAGCAAGACACCAGAAAAAATGCCAAGTTTATTGGCATGGGAAATAAAATGGACATTGCAATTAAAACACTGCATTGAGAGTGTTCGGGCATGCATATATTATGCACCACTAAAGACAATTGTTTTACTTGCCTTTCTATGATGTAACTTGAGCGAGTGTAATTATAGTTTAATTCATGAAACACTTTTAATTCAGTTTAAATTGGAATCTTTGATCGGATATTTCAATAACTGTAGATTTGAGACGGTTGTAAGGGGTGTAGTGGAGACCATAAAACAAATTTAATTGGGAGGTATATCTGTTACAGTGGCATGCACTTTAATTAGGAAATCATTCTTTGCAGAATATGGAAATGTTGGCTGAGTCTCTTTCAGTGCAATCATAGAAGTCTCAGAGAAATTCCATATGTGTTATTCCTCAAATGTAACTGTTACTATATTGCATCACTGACTTTATCACCTCAGTCAGTATATAGTCTGTGAGACTTTGACCATCAGATATTCGTACTGATTTTTCCCAGAATCTCAGATGTAAAGCAGAGGCACGCCCGACTGCAACAGGATTTAAAAAGTAAACTTAATTTGAAGCAAATGACAGTACATTGTAAACATTAACATGGAATGGCTTTTACACCGAGAGAATCTTTGTGGTGTAAGAGGAAATGCCACAAAATTACGGCATACCGGGTGCAATTCGTCAACAGCATAACAATACACATGGGTATCTAGTTTTTTTAACTTTACTATAGTAGTGTCACACACTGTTAGCATAGGTCCCCATAGAGACAGGCAGCAGCATCATGCATGCCAGAACAAAATAATACCACAGACACCAGTGGTGGCCGCAGAAATATGCAAGCAGCACTTCTTGCAGACTGATGTAATACCAAAGGTTGTTACAAGATGTTCCTGCAGAGCAAGCACAGGCATTCCATATAGACTGCAATACCAAACGTTGTTCATAGAGGGCGTTTCAGAAATTGACACTTATAATCTCTGTATATAGGGACAGTTCCATATTCTTCTACTAGATGCCCCATTTGGAACCAGGACAAAAAATGAATCTGCAAACTTGGAAAACATTCACGGTTTTACAGGCCTTTTACTGTTGCAAAAGCAAGACACCAGAAAAAAGGCCAAGTTTATTGGTATGGGAACTAAAACGGACATTGTTATTAACACACTGCAGTGAGACTGTTCGGGCATGCATATATGATGCACCACTAAGGACAATTGTTTATCTTGCCTTTCTATGATGTAACTTGAGCGAGTGTAATTATAGTTTCATTCATGAAACACTTTTAATTCATTTTAAATTGGAAACGTTGATCTGATATTTCAATAACTGTAGGTTTGAGACGGTTGTAAGGGGTGTCATGGAGACCATAAAACAGATTTATTTGGGAGGGATATCTGTTACAGTGGAATGCACTTTAATTAGGAAATCATTCTTTGCGGAATATGGAAATGTTGTCTGAGTCTCTTTCAATGCAATCATAGAAGTCTCAGAGAAATTCTATATGTGTTATTCCTCAAACGTAACTGTTACTATATTGCATCACTGACTTTATCACCTCAGTCAGTATATAGTCTGTGAGGGTTTGTCCATCAGATATTCGTATTGATTTTTCCCAGAATCTCAGACGTAAAGCAGAGGCACGCCCGACTGCAACATGATTTAAAAAGTAAACTTAATTTGAAGCAAATGACAGTACATTGTAAACAGTAACATGGAATGTCTTTTAAACTAAGGGAATCTTTGTGGTGTAAGAGGAAATGCCACAAAATTACGGCATACCGGGTGCAATTCATCAACAGCATAACAATACACATGGGTATCTAGTTTTTTTTACTTTACTATAGTAGTGTCACACACTGTTAGCATAGGTCCCAGTAGAGACAGGCAGCAGCATCATGCATGCCAGAAAAAGATAATACTACAGACACTAGTGGTGGCCGCAAAAATATGCAAGCAGCACTTCTTGCAGACTGTTGTAATACCAAAGGTTGTTACTAGATGTCCCTGCGGAGCAAGCACAGAACTTCCATATAGACTGCAATACCAAACGTTGTTCATAGAGGACGGTGCAGAAATTGCCATTTACAATCTCTGTATATAGGTACAGTTCCACATTATTCTACTAGATTCCCCTTGGAACCAGGACAAAAAATGAATCTGCAAACTTGGAAACCATTCACGGTTTTACAGGCCTTTGACAGTTGCAAAAGCAAGACACCAGAAAAAAGGCCAAGTTTATTGGCATGGGAAATAAAATGGACATTGCAATTAAAACACTGCATTGAGAGTGTTCGGGCATGCATATATTATGCACCACTAAAGACAATTGTTTTCCTTGCCTTTCTATGATGTAACTTGAGCGAGAGCAATTATAGTTTAATTCATGAAACACTTTTAATTCAGTTTAAATTGGAATCTTTGATCGGATATTTCAATAACTGTAGGTGTGAGACGGTTGTAAGGGGTGTAGTGGAGACCATAAAACAGATTTATTTGGGAGGGATATCTGTTACAGTGGCATGAACTTTAATTAGGAAATCTTTCTTTGCCGAATATGGAAATGCTGGCTGAGTCTCTTTCAATGCAATCATAGAAGTCTCAGAGAAATTCCATATGTGTTATTCCTCAAACGTAACTGTTACTATCTTGCATCACTGACTTTATCGCCTCAGTCAGTATATAGTCTGTGAGGGTTTGTCCATCAGATATTCGTACTGATTTTTCCCAGAATCTCAGACGTAAAGCAGAGGCACGTCCGACTGCAATAGGATTTAAAAAGTAAACTTAATTTGAAGCAAATGACAGTACATTGTAAACAGTAACATGGAATGGCTTTTAAACCGAGAGAATCTTTGTGGTGTAAGAGGAAATGCCACAAAATTACGGCATACCGGGTGCAATACGACAAACAGCATAACAATACACATGGGGGGATGATTCATGGAATCTGTGCGCTGAAAAAACGGAATTTATACGCCATTCTGCCTGCAAATCCCCATTTGTTAAATTTTGATTTGTGGGCAGAATGGCGCACAAATTCCATGCATCAGCCCCATGGATATCTGGTATTTTGCCTTTACTATAGTAGTGCCACACACTGTTAGCATAGGTGTCCATAGAGACAGGCAGCAGCATCATGCATGCCAAAACAAAATAATACCACAGACACTAGTGGTGGCTGCAAAAATATGCAAGCAGCACTTCTTGCAGAATGGTGTAATACCAAAGGTTCTTACTAGATGTCCCTGCGGAGCAAGCACAGAACTTCCATATAGACTGCAATACCAAACGTTGTTCATAGAGGTCGTTGCAGAAATTGCCATTTACAATCTCTGTATACAGGTACAGTTCCACATTCTTCTACTAGATGCACCTTGGACCCAGGACAAAAAATGAATCTGCAAACTTGGAAACCATTCACGGTTTTACTGGCCTTTTTATGTTTCAAAAGCAAGACACCAGAAAAAAGACCAAGTTTATTGGCATGGGATCTAAAACGGACATTGCAATTAAAACACTGCAATGAGAGTGTTCTAGCATGCGTATATGATGCACAACTAAAGAAAATTGTTTTCCTTGCCTTTCAATGATGTAACTTGAGCGAGTGTAATTATAGCTTAATTCATGAAACACTTTAAATTCAGTTTAAATTGGAAACTTTGATCAGATATTTCAATAACTGTAGGTTTGAGACGGTTGTAAGGGGTGCAGTGGAGACCATAAAACAAGTTTAATTGGGAGGTATATCTGTTACAGTGCCATGCACTTTAATTAGGAAATCTTTCTTTGCAGAATATGGAAATGTTGGCTGAGTCTCTTTCAATGCAATCATAGAAGTCTCAGAGAAATTCCATATGTGTTATTCCTCAAACGTAACTGTTACTATATTGCATCACTGACTTTATCGCCTCAGTCAGTATATAGTCTGTGAGGGTTTGTCCATCAGATATTCGTACTGATTTTTCCCAGAATCTCAGACGTAAAGCAGATGCAAATCCGACTGCAATAGGATTTAAAAAGTAAACTTAATTTGAAGCAAATGACAGTACATTGTAAACAGTAACATGGAATGGCTTTTAAACCACGGGAATCTTTGTGGTGTAAGAGGAAATGCCACAAAATTACGGCCTACCGGGTGCAATTCGTCAACAGCATAACAATACACATGGGTATCTAGTCTTTTTTACTTTATTATAGTAGTGTCACACACTGTTAGCATAGGTCCCCAAATAGACAGGCAGCAGCATCATGCATGCCAGAAAAAAATAACACCACAGACACTAGTGGTGGCCGCAAAAATATGCAAGCAGCACTTCTTGCAGACTGTTGTAATACCAAAGGTTGTTACTAGATGTCCCTGCGGGGAAGCACGGAACTTCCATATAGACTGCAATACCAAACGTTGTTCATAGAGGACGTTGCAGAAATTGCCATTTACAATCTCTGTATATAGGTACAGTTCCACATTATTCTACTAGATGCCCCTTGGAACCAGGACAAAAAATGAATCTGCAAACTTGGAAACCATTTACGGTTTTACAGGCCTTTGACAGTTGCAAAAGCAAGACACCAGAAAAAAGGCCAAGTTTATTGGCATGGGAAATAAAATGGACATTGCAATTAAAACACTGCATTGAGAGTGTTCGGGCATGCATATATTATGCACCACTAAAGACAATTGTTTTACTTGCCTTTCTATGATGTAACTTGAGCGAGTGCAATTATAGTTTAATTCATGAAACACTTTTAATTCAGTTTAAATTGGAATCTTTGATTGGATATTTCAATAACTGTAGGTGTGAGACGGTTGTAAGGGGTGTAGTGGAGACCATAAAACAGATTTATTTGGGAGGGATATCTGTTACAGTGGCATGCACTTTAATTAGGAAATCTTTCTTTGCAGAATATGGAAATGTTGGCTGAGTCTTTCAATGCAATCATAGAAGTCTCAGAGAAATTCCATATGTGTTATTCCTCAAACGTAACTGTTACTATATTGCATGACTGACTTTATTGCCTCAGTCAGTATATAGTCTGTGAGGGTTTGTCCATCAGATATTCGTACTGATTTTTCCCAGAATCTCAGACGTAAAGCAGAGGCACGTCCGACTGCAATAGGATTTAAAAAGTAAACTTAATTTGAAGCAAATGACAGTACATTGTAAACAGTAACATGGAATGGCTTTTAAACTGAGAGAATCTTTGTGGTGTAAGAGGAAATGCCACAAAATTACGGCATACCGGGTGCAATACGACAAACAGCATAACAATACACATGGGGGGATGATTCATGGAATCTGTGCGCTGAAAAAACGGGATTTATATGCCATTCTGCCTGCAAATCCCCATTTGTTAAATTTTGATTTGTGGGCAGAATGGCGCACAAATTCCATGCATCAGCCCCATGGATATCTGGTATTTTGCCTTTACTATAGTAGTGCCACACACTGTTAGCATAGGTGTCCATAGAGACAGGCAGCAGCATCATGCATGCCAAAACAAAATAATACCACAGACACTAGTGGTGGCTGCCAAAATATGCAAGCAGCACTTCTTGCAGAATGGTGTAATACCAAAGGTTCTTACTAGATGTCCCTGCGGAGCAAGCACAGAACTTCCATATAGACTGCAATACCAAACGTTGTTCATAGAGGTCGGTGCAGAAATTGCCATTTACAATCTCTGTATACAGGTACAGTTCCACATTCTTCTACTAGATGCTCCTTGGACCCAGGACAAAAAATGAATCTGCAAACTTGGAAACCATTCACGGTTTTACTGGCCTTTTTATGTTTCAAAAGCAAGACACCAGAAAAAAGACCAAGTTTATTGGCATGGGAACTAAAACGGACATTGCAATTAAAACACTGCAGTGAGAATGTTATGGCATGCATATATGATGCACAATTAAAGACAATTGTTTTCCTTGCCTTTCAATGATGTAACTTCAGCGAGTGTAATTATAGCTTAATTCATGAAACACTTTAAATTCAGTTTAAATTGGAAACTTTGATCAGATATTTCAATAACTGTAGGTTTGAGACGGTTATAAGGGGTGCAGTGGAGACCATAAAACAAGTTTAATTGGGAGGTATATCTGTTACAGTGGCATGCACTTTAATTAGGAAATCTTTCTTTGCAGAATATGGAAATGTTGGCTGAGTCTCTTTCAATGCAATCATAGAAGTCTCAGAGAAATTCCATATGTGTTATTCCTCAAACGTAACTGTTACTATATTGCATCACAGACTTTATCGCCTCAGTCAGTATATAGTCTGTGAGGGTTTTTCCATCAGATATTCGTACTGATTTTTCCCAGAATCTCAGACGTAAAGCAGAGGCACGTCCGACTGCAATAGGATTTAAAAAGTAAACTTAATTTGAAGCAAATGACAGTACATTGTAAACAGTAACATGGAATGGCTTTTAAACCACGGGAATCTTTGTGGTGTAAGAGGAAATGCCACCAAATTACGGCATACCGGGTGCAATACACATGGGTATCTAGTCTTTTTTACTTTATTATAGTAGTGTCACACACTGTTAGCATAGGTCCCCAAAGAGACAGGCAGCAGCATCATGCATGCCAGAAAAAAATAACACCACAGACACTAGTGGTGGCCGCAAAAATATGCAAGCAGCACTTCTTGCAGACTGTTGTAATACCAAAGGTTGTTACTAGATGTCCCTGCGGAGCAAGCACAGAACTTCCATATAGACTGCAATACCAAACGTTGTTCATAGAGGACGGTGCAGAAATTGCCATTTACAATCTCTGTATATAGGTACAGTTCCACATTATTCTACTAGATTCCCCTTGGAACCAGGACAAAAAATGAATCTGCAAACTTGGAAACCATTCACGGTTTTGCAGGCCTTTGACAGTTGCAAAAGCAAGACACCAGAAAAAAGGCCAAGTTTATTGGCATGGGAAATAAAATGGACATTGCAATTAAAACACTGCATTGAGAGTGTTCGGGCATGCAAATATTATGCACCACTAAAGACAATTGTTTTCCTTGCCTTTCTATGATGTAACTTGAGCGAGTGTAATTATAGTTTAATTCATGAAACACTTTTAATTCAGTTTAAATTGGAATCTTTGATTGTATATTTCAATAACTGTAGGTGTGAGACGGTTGTAAGGGGTGTAGTGGAGACCATAAAACAGATTTATTTGGGAGGGATATCTGTTACAGTGGCGTGCACTTTAGTTAGGAAATCTTTCTTTGCAGAATATGGAAATGTTGGCTGAGTCTCTTTCAATGCAATCATAGAAGTCTCAGAGAAATTCCATATGTGTTATTCCTCAAACGTAACTGTTACTATATTGCATCACTGACTTTATCGCCTCAGTCAGTATATAGTCTGTGAGGGTTTGTCCATCAGATATTCGTACTGATTTTTCCCAGAATCTCAGACGTAAAGCAGAGGCACGTCCGACTGCAATAGGATTTAAAAAGTAAACTTAATTTGAAGCAAATGACAGTACATTGTAAACAGTAACATGGAATGGCTTTTAAACCGAGAGAATCTTTGTAGTGTAAGAGGAAATGCCACAAAATTACGGCATACCGGGTGCAATACGACAAACAGCATAACAATACACATGGGGGGATGATTCATGGAATCTGTGCGCTGAAAAAACGGGATTTGTACGCCATTCTGCCTGCAAATCCCCATTTGTTAAATTTTGATTTGTGGGCAGAATGGCGCACAAATTCCATGCATCAGCCCCATGGATATCTGGTATTTTGCCTTTACTATAGTAGTGTCACACACTGTTAGCATAGGTGTCCATAGAGACAGGCAGCAGCATCATGCATGCCAAAACAAAATAATACCACAGACACTAGTGGTGGCTGCAAAAATATGCAAGCAGCACTTCTTGCAGACTGTTGTAATACCAAAGGTTGTTACTAGATGTCCCTGCGGAGCAAGCACAGAACTTCCATATAGACTGCAATACCAAACGTTGTTCACAGAGGTCGTTGCAGAAATTGCCATTTGCAATCTCTGTATACAGGTACAGTTACACATTCTTCTACTAGATGCCCCTTGGACCCAGGACAAAAAATGAATCTGCAAACTTGGAAACCATTCACGGTTTTACTGGCCTTTTTATGTTTCAAAAGCAAGACACCAGAAAAAAGACCAAGTTTATTGGCATGGGATCTAAAACGGACATTGCAATTAAAACACTGCAATGAGAGTGTTCTGGCATGCATATATGATGCACAACTAAAGACAATTGTTTTCCTTGCCTTTCAATGATGTAACTTGAGCGAGTGTAATTATAGCTTAATTCATGAAACACTTTAAATTCAGTTTAAATTGGAAACTTTGATCAGATATTTCAATAACTGTAGGTTTGAGACGGTTGTAAGGGGTGCAGTGGAGACCATAAAACAAGTTTAATTGGGAGGTATATCTGTTACAGTGCCATGCACTTTAATTAGGAAATCTTTCTTTGCAGAATATGGAAATGTTGGCTGAGTCTCTTTCAATGCAATCATAGAAGTCTCAGAGAAATTCCATATGTGTTATTCTTCAAACGTAACTGTTACTATATTGCATCACTGACTTTATCGCCTCAGTCAGTATATAGTCTGTGAGGGTTTGTCCATCAGATATTCGTACTGATTTTTCGAATCTCAGACGTAAAGCGGAGGCACGTCCGACTGCAATAGGATTTAAAAAGTAAACTTAATTTGAAGCAAATGACAGTACATTGTAAACAGTAACATGGAATGGCTTTTAAACCACGGGAATCTTTGTGGTGTAAGAGGAAATGCCACAAAATTACGGCATACCGGGTGCAATTCGTCAACAGCATAACAATACACATGGGTATCTAGTCTTTTTTACTTTATTATAGTAGTGTCAGACACTGGTAGCATAGGTGTCCATAGAGACAGGCATCAGCATCATGCATGCCAAAACAAAATAATACCACAGACACTAGTGGTGGCTGCAAAAATATGCAAGCAGCACTTCTTGCAGAATGGTGTAATACCAAAGGTTCTTACTAGATGTCCCTGCGGAGCAAGCACAGAACTTCCATATAGACTGCAATACCAAACGTTGTTCATAGAGGACGTTGCAGAAATTGCCATTTACAATCTCTGTATACAGGTACAGTTCCACATTCTTCTACTAGATGCCCCTTGGACCCAGGACAAAAAATGAATCTGCAAACTTGGAAACCATTCACGGTTTTGCAGGCCTTTGACAGTTGCAAAAGCAAGACACCAGAAAAAAGGCCAAGTTTATTGCATTGGGAAATAAAATGGACATTGCAATTAAAACACTGCATTGAGAGTGTTCGGGCATGCATATATTATGCACCACTAAAGACAATTGTTTTCCTTGCCTTTCTATGATGTAACTTGAGCGAGTGCAATTATAGTTTAATTCATTAAACACTTTTAATTCAGTTTAAATTGGAATCTTTGATCGGATATTTCAATAACTGTAGGTGTGAGACAGTTGTAAGGGGTGTAGTGGAGACCATAAAACAGATTTATTTGGGAGGGATATCTGTTACAGTGGCATGCACTTTAATTAGGAAATCTTTCTTTGCAGAATATGGAAATGTTGGCTGGGTCTCTTTCAATGCAATCATAGAAGTCTCAGAGAAATTCCATATGTGTTATTCCTCAAACGTAACTGTTACTATATTGCATCACTGACTTTATCGCCTCAGTCAGTATATAGTCTGTGAGGGTTTGTCCATCAGATATTCGTACTGATTTTTCCCAGAATCTCAGACGTAAAGCAGAGGCACGTCCGACTGCAATAGGATTTAAAAAGTAAACTTAATTTGAAGCAAATGCCAGTACATTGTAAGCAGTAACATGGAATGGCTTTTAAACTGAGAGAATCTTTGTGGTGTAAGAGGAAATGCCATAAAATTACGGCATACCGGGTGCAATACGTCAAACAGCATAACAATACACATGGGGGGGGGGTGATTCTTGGAATCTGTGCGCCGAAAAAACGGGATTTGTACGCCATTCTGCCTGCAAATCGCCATTTGTTAAATTTTGATTTGTGGGCAGAATGGCGCACAAATTCCATGAATCAGCCCCATGGATATCTAGAATTTTACCTTTACTATAGTAGTGCCACACACTGTTAGCACTACTATAGTTTGTCCATAGAGACAGGCAGCAGCATCATGCATGCCAAAACAAAATAATACCACAGACACTAGTGGTGGCTGCAAAAATATGCAAGCAGCACTTCTTGCAGAATGGTGTAATACCAAAGGTTGTTACTAGATGTCCCTGCGGAGCAAGCACAGAACTTCCATACAGACTGCAAAACCAAACGTTGTTCATAGAGGTCGTTGCAGAAATTGCCATTTACAATCTCTGTATACAGGTACAGTTCCACATTCTTCTACTAGATGCCCCTTGGAACCAGGACAAAAAATGAATCTGCAAACTTGGAAACCATTCACGGTTTTACTGGCCTTTTTATGTTTCAAAAGCAAGACACCAGAAAAAAGACCAAGTTTATTGGCATGGGAACTAAAACGGACATTGCAAATAAAACACTGCAGTGAGAGTGTTCTGGTATGCATATATGATGCACAACTAAAGACAATTGTTTTCCTTGCCTTTCAATGATGTAACTTGAGCGAGTGTAATTATAGCTTAATTCATGAAACACTTTAAATTCAGTTTAAATTGGAAACTTTGATCAGATATTTCAATAACTGTAGGTTTGAGACGGTTGTAAGGGGTGCAGTGGAGACCATAAAACAAGTTTAATTGGGAGGTATATCTGTTACAGTGGCATGCACTTTAATTAGGAAATCTTTCTTTGCAGAATATGGAAATGTTGGCTGAGTCTCTTTCAATGCAATCATAGAAGTCTCAGAGAAATTCCATATGTGTTATTCCTCAAACGTAACTGTTACTATATTGCATCACTGACTTTATCGCCTCAGTCAATATATAGTCTGTGAGGGTTTGTCCATCAGATATTCGTACTGATTTTTCCCAGAATCTCAGACGTAAAGCAGAGGCACGTCCGACTGCAATAGGATTTAAAAAGTAAACTTAATTTGGAGCAAATGACAGTACATTGTAAACAGTAACATGGAATGGCTTTTAAACCGAGAGAATATTTGTGGTGTAAGAGGAAATGCTACAAAATTACGGCATACCGGGTGCAATACGTCAAACAGCATAACAATACACATGGGGGGATGATTCATGGAATCTGTGCGCCGAAAAAACGGGATTTGTACGCCATTCTGCCTGTAAATCCCCATTTGTTAAATTTTGATTTGTGGGCAGAATGGCGCACAAATTCCATGAATCAGCACCATGGATATCTAGTATTTTACATTTAATATAGTAGTGCCACACACTGTTAGCATAGGTGTCCATAGAGACAGGCAGCAGCATCATGCATGCCAAAACAAAATAATACCACAGACACTAGTGGTGGCTGCAAAAATATGCAAGCAGCACTTCTTGCAGAATGGTGGGATACCAAAGGTTGTTACTAGATGTCCCTGCGGAGCAAGCACAGAACTTCCATATAGACTGCAATACCAAACGTTGTTCATAGAGGACGTTGCAGAAATTGCCATTTACAATCTATGTATATAGGTACAGTTCCACATTATTCTACTAGATGCCCCTTGGAACCAGGACAAAAAATGAATCCTCAAACTTGGAAACCATTCACGGTTTTACAGGCCTTTGACAGTTGCAAAAGCAAGACACCAGAAAAAAGGCCAAGTTTATTAGCATGGGAAATAAAATGGACATTGCAATTAAAACACTGTATTGAGATTGTTCGGGCATGCATATATTATGCACCACTAAAGACAATTGTTTTCCTTGCCTTTCAATGATGTAACTTGAGCGAGTGCAATTATAGTTTAATTCATGAAACACTTTTAATTCAGTTTAAATTGGAATCTTTGATCGGATATTATAATAACTGGAGGTGTGAGGCGGTTGTAAGGGGTGTAGTGGAGACCATAAAACAGATTTATTTGGGAGGGATATCTGTTACAGTGACATGCACTTTAATTAGGAAATCTTTCTTTGCAGAATATGGAAATGTTGGCTGAGTCTGTTTCAATGCAATCATAGAAGTCTCAGAGAAATTCCATATGTGTTATTCCTCAAACGTAACTGTTACTATATTGCATCACTGACTTTATCGCCTCAGTCAGTATATAGTCTGTGAGGGTTTGTCCATCAGATATTCGTACTGATTTTTCCCAGAATCTCAGACGTAAAGCAGAGGCACGTCCGACTGCAATAGGATGTAAAAAGTAAACTTAATTTGAAGCAAATGACAGTACATTGTAAACAGTAACATGGAATGGCTTTTAAACCGAGAGAATCTTTGTGGTGTAAAAGGAAATGCCACAAAATTACGGCATACCGGGTGCAATACGTCAAACAGCATAACAATACACATGGGGGGATGATTCATGGAATCTGTGCGCCGAAAAAACGGGATTTGTACGCCATTCTGCCTGCAAATCCCCATTTGTTAAATTTTGATTTGTGGGCAGAATGGCGCACAAATTCCATGAATCAGCCCCATGGATATCTAGTATTTTACCTTTATTATAGTAGTGCCACACACTGTTAGCATAGGTGTCCATAGAGACAGGCAGCAGCATCATGCATGCCAAAACAAAATAATACCACAGACACTAGTGGTGGCTGCAAAAATATGCAAGCAGCACTTCTTGCAGAATGGTGTAATACCAAAGGTTCTTACTAGATGTCCCTGCGGAGCAAGCACAGAACTTCCATATAGACTGCAATACCAAACGTTGTTCATAGAGGTCTCTGCAGAAATTGCCATTTACAATCTCTGTATACAGGTACAGTTCCACATTCTTCTACTAGATGCCCCTTGGAATCAGGACAAAAAACGAATCTGCAAACTTGGAAACCATTCACGGTTTTACTGGCCTTTTTATGTTTCAAAAGCAAGACACCAGAAAAAAGGCCAAGTTTATTGGCATGGGAAATAAAATGGACATTGCAATTAAAACACTGCATTGAGAGTGTTCGGGCATGCATATATTATGCACCACTAAAGACAATTGTTTTCCTTGCCTTTCTATGATGTAACTTGAGCGAGTGCAATTATAGTTTAATTCATGAAACACTTTTAATTCAGTTTAAATCGGAATCTTTGATCGGATATTTCAATAACTGTAGGTGTGAGACGGTTGTAAGGGGTGCAGTGGAGACCATAAAACAAGTTTAATTGGGAGGTATATCTGTTGCAGTGGCATGCACTTTAATTAGGAAATCTTTCTTTGCAGAATATGGAAATGTTGGCTGAGTCTCTTTCAATGCAATCATAGAAGTCTCAGAGAAATTCCATATGTGTTATTCCTCAAACGTAACTGTTACTATATTGCATCACTGACTTTATCGCCTCAGTCAGTATATAGTCTGTGAGGGTTTGTCCATCAGATATTCGTACTGATTTTTCCCAGAATCTCAGACGTAAAGCAGAGGCACGTCCGACTGCAATAGGATTTTAAAAGTAAACTTAATTTGAAGCAAATGACAGTACATTGTAAACAGTAACATGGAATGGCTTTTAAACCACGGGAATCTTTGTGGTGTAAGAGGAAATGCCACAAAATTGCGGCATACCGGGTGCAATTCGTCAACAGCATAACAATACACATGGGTATCTAGTCTTTTTTACTTTATTATGGTAGTGTCACACACTGTTAGCACAGGTCCCCAAAGAGACAGGCAGCAGCATCATGCATGCCAGAAAAAAATAACACCACAGACAGTAGTGGTGGCCGCAAAAATATGCAAGCAGCACTTCTTGCAGACTGTTGTAATACCAAAGGTTGTTACTAGATGTCCCTGCGGAGCAAGCACAGAACTTCCATATAGACTGCAATACCAAACGTTGTTCATAGAGGACGTTGCAGAAATTGCCATTTACAATCTCTGTATATAGGTACAGTTCCACATTATTCTACTAGATGCCCCTTGGAACCAGGACAAAAAATGAATCTGCAAACTTGGAAACCATTCACGGTTTTACAGGCCTTTGACAGTTGCAAAAGCAAGACACCAGAAAAAAGGCCAAGTTTATTGGCATGGGAAATAAAATGGACATTGCAATTAAAACACTGCATTGAGAGTGTTCGGGCATGCATATATTATGCACCACTAAAGACAATTGTTTTCCTTGCCTTTCTATGATGTAACTTGAGCGAGTGCAATTATAGTTTAATTCATGAAACACTTTTAATTCAGTTTAAATCGGAATCTTTGATCGGATATTTCAATAACTGTAGGTGTGAGACGGTTGTAAGGGGTGTAGTGGAGACCATAAAACAGATTTATTTGGGAGGGATATCTGTTACAGTGGCATGCACTTTAATTAGGAAATCTTTCTTTGCAGAATATGGAAATGTTGGCTGAGTCTCTTTCAATGCAATCATAGAAGTCTCAGAGAAATTCCATATGTGTTGTTCCTCAAACGTAACTGTTACTATATTGCATCACTGACTTTATCGCCTCAGTCAGTATATAGTCTGTGAGGGTTTGTCCATCAGATATTCGTACTGATTTTTCCCAGAATCTCAGACGTAAAGCAGAGGCACGACCGACTGCAATAGGATTTAAAAAGTAAACTTAATTTGAAGCAAATGACAGTACATTGTAAACAGTAACATGGAATGGCTTTTAAACCGAGAGAATCTTTGTGGTGTAATAGGAAATGCCAAAAAATTATGGCATACCGGGTGCAATATGTCAAACAGCATAACAATACACATGGGGGGATGATTAATGGAATCTGTGCGCCGAAAAAACGGGATTTGTACGCCATTCTGCCTGCAAATCCCCATTTGTTAAATTTTGATTTGTGGGCAGAATGGCGCACAAATTCCATGCATCAGCCCCATGGATATCTGGTATTTTGCCTTTACTATAGTAGTGCCACACACTGTTAGCATAGGTGTCCATAGAGACAGGCAGCAGCATCATGCATACCAAAACAAAATAATACCACAGACACTAGTGGTGGCTGCAAAAATATGCAAGCAGCACTTCTTGCAGAATGGTGTAATACCAAAGGTTCTTACTAGATGTCCCTGCGGAGCAAGCACAGAACTTCCATATAGACTGCAATACCAAACGTTGTTCATAGAGGCCGTTGCAGAAAATGCCATTTACAATCTCTCTATACAGGTACAGTTCCACATTCTTCTACTAGATGCCCCTTGGAACCAAAACAAAAAATGAATCTGCAAACTTGGAAACCATTCACGGTTTTACTGGCCTTTTTATGTTTCAAAAGCAAGACACCAGAAAAAAAGACCAAGTTTATTGGCATGGGAACTAAAACGGACATTGCAATTAAAACACTGCAGTGAGAGTGTTCTGGCATGCATATATGATGCACAACTAAAAACAATTGTTTTCCTTGCCTTTCAATGATGTAACTTGACCGAGTGTAATTATAGCTTAATTCATGAAACACTTTAAATTCAGTTTAAATTGGAAACTTTGATCAGATATTTCAATAACTGTAAGTTTGAGACGGTGGTAAGGGGTGCAGTGGCGACCATAAAACAAGTTTAATTGGGAGGTATATCTGTTACAGTGGCATGCACTTTAATTAGGAAATCTTTCTTTGCAGAATATGGAAATGTTGGCTGAGTCTCTTTCAATGCAATCATAGAAGTCTCAGAGAAATTCCATATGTGTTATTCCTCAAACGTAACTGTTACTATATTGCATCACTGACTTTATCGCCTCAGTCAGTATATAGTCTGTGAGGGTTTTTCCATCAGATATTCGTACTGATTTTTCCCAGAATCTCAGGAGTAAAGCAGAGGCACGTCCGACTGCAATAGGATTTAAAAAGTAAACTTAATTTGAAGCAAATGACAGTACATTGTAAACAGTAACATGGAATGGCTTTTAAACCACGGGAATCTTTGTGGTGTAAGAGGAAATGCCACCAAATTACGGCATACCGGGTGCAATTCGTCAACAGCATAACAATACACATGGGGGGATAATTCATGGAATCTGTGCACTGAAAAAACGGGATTTGTACGCCATTCTGCCTGCAAATCCCCATTTGTTAAATTTTGGTTTGTGGGCAGAATGGTGCACAAATTCCATGCATCAGCCCCATGGATATCTAGTATTTTACCTTTACTATAGTAGTGCCGCACACTGTTAGCATAGGTGTCCATAGAGACAGGCAGCAGCATCATGCATGCCAAAACAAAATAATACCACAGACAGTAGTGGTGGCTGCAAAAATATGCAAGCAGCACTTCTTGCAGAATGGTGTAATACCAAAGGTTGTTACTAGATGTCCTTGCGGAGCAAGCACAGAACTTCCATACAGACTGCAAAACCAAACGTTGTTCATAGAGGTCGTTGCAGAAATTGCCATTTACAATCTCTGTGTACAGGTACAGTTCCACATTCTTCTACTAGATGCCCCTTGGAACCAGGACAAAAAATGAATCTGCAAACTTGGAAACCATTCACGGTTTTACTGGCCTTTTTATGTTTCAAAAGCAAGACACCAGAAAAAATGCCAAGTTTATTGGCATGGGAAATAAAATGGACATTGCAATTAAAACACTGCATTGAGAGTGTTCGGGCATGCATATATTATGCACCACTAAAGACAATTGTTTTACTTGCCTTTCTATGATGTAACTTGAGCGAGTGTAATTATAGTTTAATTCATGAAACACTTTTAATTCAGTTTAAATTGGAATCTTTGATCGGATATTTCAATAACTGTAGATTTGAGACGGTTGTAAGGGGTGTAGTGGAGACCATAAAACAAATTTAATTGGGAGGTATATCTGTTACAGTGGCATGCACTTTAATTAGGAAATCATTCTTTGCAGAATATGGAAATGTTGGCTGAGTCTCTTTCAGTGCAATCATAGAAGTCTCAGAGAAATTCCATATGTGTTATTCCTCAAATGTAACTGTTACTATATTGCATCACTGACTTTATCACCTCAGTCAGTATATAGTCTGTGAGACTTTGACCATCAGATATTCGTACTGATTTTTCCCAGAATCTCAGATGTAAAGCAGAGGCACGCCCGACTGCAACAGGATTTAAAAAGTAAACTTAATTTGAAGCAAATGACAGTACATTGTAAACATTAACATGGAATGGCTTTTACACCGAGAGAATCTTTGTGGTGTAAGAGGAAATGCCACAAAATTACGGCATACCGGGTGCAATTCGTCAACAGCATAACAATACACATGGGTATCTAGTTTTTTTAACTTTACTATAGTAGTGTCACACACTGTTAGCATAGGTCCCCATAGAGACAGGCAGCAGCATCATGCATGCCAGAACAAAATAATACCACAGACACCAGTGGTGGCCGCAGAAATATGCAAGCAGCACTTCTTGCAGACTGATGTAATACCAAAGGTTGTTACAAGATGTTCCTGCAGAGCAAGCACAGGCATTCCATATAGACTGCAATACCAAACGTTGTTCATAGAGGGCGTTTCAGAAATTGACACTTATAATCTCTGTATATAGGGACAGTTCCATATTCTTCTACTAGATGCCCCATTTGGAACCAGGACAAAAAATGAATCTGCAAACTTGGAAAACATTCACGGTTTTACAGGCCTTTTACTGTTGCAAAAGCAAGACACCAGAAAAAAGGCCAAGTTTATTGGTATGGGAACTAAAACGGACATTGTTATTAACACACTGCAGTGAGACTGTTCGGGCATGCATATATGATGCACCACTAAGGACAATTGTTTATCTTGCCTTTCTATGATGTAACTTGAGCGAGTGTAATTATAGTTTCATTCATGAAACACTTTTAATTCATTTTAAATTGGAAACGTTGATCTGATATTTCAATAACTGTAGGTTTGAGACGGTTGTAAGGGGTGTCATGGAGACCATAAAACAGATTTATTTGGGAGGGATATCTGTTACAGTGGAATGCACTTTAATTAGGAAATCATTCTTTGCGGAATATGGAAATGTTGTCTGAGTCTCTTTCAATGCAATCATAGAAGTCTCAGAGAAATTCTATATGTGTTATTCCTCAAACGTAACTGTTACTATATTGCATCACTGACTTTATCACCTCAGTCAGTATATAGTCTGTGAGGGTTTGTCCATCAGATATTCGTATTGATTTTTCCCAGAATCTCAGACGTAAAGCAGAGGCACGCCCGACTGCAACATGATTTAAAAAGTAAACTTAATTTGAAGCAAATGACAGTACATTGTAAACAGTAACATGGAATGTCTTTTAAACTAAGGGAATCTTTGTGGTGTAAGAGGAAATGCCACAAAATTACGGCATACCGGGTGCAATTCATCAACAGCATAACAATACACATGGGTATCTAGTTTTTTTTACTTTACTATAGTAGTGTCACACACTGTTAGCATAGGTCCCAGTAGAGACAGGCAGCAGCATCATGCATGCCAGAAAAAGATAATACTACAGACACTAGTGGTGGCCGCAAAAATATGCAAGCAGCACTTCTTGCAGACTGTTGTAATACCAAAGGTTGTTACTAGATGTCCCTGCGGAGCAAGCACAGAACTTCCATATAGACTGCAATACCAAACGTTGTTCATAGAGGACGGTGCAGAAATTGCCATTTACAATCTCTGTATATAGGTACAGTTCCACATTATTCTACTAGATTCCCCTTGGAACCAGGACAAAAAATGAATCTGCAAACTTGGAAACCATTCACGGTTTTACAGGCCTTTGACAGTTGCAAAAGCAAGACACCAGAAAAAAGGCCAAGTTTATTGGCATGGGAAATAAAATGGACATTGCAATTAAAACACTGCATTGAGAGTGTTCGGGCATGCATATATTATGCACCACTAAAGACAATTGTTTTCCTTGCCTTTCTATGATGTAACTTGAGCGAGAGCAATTATAGTTTAATTCATGAAACACTTTTAATTCAGTTTAAATTGGAATCTTTGATCGGATATTTCAATAACTGTAGGTGTGAGACGGTTGTAAGGGGTGTAGTGGAGACCATAAAACAGATTTATTTGGGAGGGATATCTGTTACAGTGGCATGAACTTTAATTAGGAAATCTTTCTTTGCCGAATATGGAAATGCTGGCTGAGTCTCTTTCAATGCAATCATAGAAGTCTCAGAGAAATTCCATATGTGTTATTCCTCAAACGTAACTGTTACTATCTTGCATCACTGACTTTATCGCCTCAGTCAGTATATAGTCTGTGAGGGTTTGTCCATCAGATATTCGTACTGATTTTTCCCAGAATCTCAGACGTAAAGCAGAGGCACGTCCGACTGCAATAGGATTTAAAAAGTAAACTTAATTTGAAGCAAATGACAGTACATTGTAAACAGTAACATGGAATGGCTTTTAAACCGAGAGAATCTTTGTGGTGTAAGAGGAAATGCCACAAAATTACGGCATACCGGGTGCAATACGACAAACAGCATAACAATACACATGGGGGGATGATTCATGGAATCTGTGCGCTGAAAAAACGGAATTTATACGCCATTCTGCCTGCAAATCCCCATTTGTTAAATTTTGATTTGTGGGCAGAATGGCGCACAAATTCCATGCATCAGCCCCATGGATATCTGGTATTTTGCCTTTACTATAGTAGTGCCACACACTGTTAGCATAGGTGTCCATAGAGACAGGCAGCAGCATCATGCATGCCAAAACAAAATAATACCACAGACACTAGTGGTGGCTGCAAAAATATGCAAGCAGCACTTCTTGCAGAATGGTGTAATACCAAAGGTTCTTACTAGATGTCCCTGCGGAGCAAGCACAGAACTTCCATATAGACTGCAATACCAAACGTTGTTCATAGAGGTCGTTGCAGAAATTGCCATTTACAATCTCTGTATACAGGTACAGTTCCACATTCTTCTACTAGATGCACCTTGGACCCAGGACAAAAAATGAATCTGCAAACTTGGAAACCATTCACGGTTTTACTGGCCTTTTTATGTTTCAAAAGCAAGACACCAGAAAAAAGACCAAGTTTATTGGCATGGGATCTAAAACGGACATTGCAATTAAAACACTGCAATGAGAGTGTTCTAGCATGCGTATATGATGCACAACTAAAGAAAATTGTTTTCCTTGCCTTTCAATGATGTAACTTGAGCGAGTGTAATTATAGCTTAATTCATGAAACACTTTAAATTCAGTTTAAATTGGAAACTTTGATCAGATATTTCAATAACTGTAGGTTTGAGACGGTTGTAAGGGGTGCAGTGGAGACCATAAAACAAGTTTAATTGGGAGGTATATCTGTTACAGTGCCATGCACTTTAATTAGGAAATCTTTCTTTGCAGAATATGGAAATGTTGGCTGAGTCTCTTTCAATGCAATCATAGAAGTCTCAGAGAAATTCCATATGTGTTATTCCTCAAACGTAACTGTTACTATATTGCATCACTGACTTTATCGCCTCAGTCAGTATATAGTCTGTGAGGGTTTGTCCATCAGATATTCGTACTGATTTTTCCCAGAATCTCAGACGTAAAGCAGATGCAAATCCGACTGCAATAGGATTTAAAAAGTAAACTTAATTTGAAGCAAATGACAGTACATTGTAAACAGTAACATGGAATGGCTTTTAAACCACGGGAATCTTTGTGGTGTAAGAGGAAATGCCACAAAATTACGGCCTACCGGGTGCAATTCGTCAACAGCATAACAATACACATGGGTATCTAGTCTTTTTTACTTTATTATAGTAGTGTCACACACTGTTAGCATAGGTCCCCAAATAGACAGGCAGCAGCATCATGCATGCCAGAAAAAAATAACACCACAGACACTAGTGGTGGCCGCAAAAATATGCAAGCAGCACTTCTTGCAGACTGTTGTAATACCAAAGGTTGTTACTAGATGTCCCTGCGGGGAAGCACGGAACTTCCATATAGACTGCAATAC
The DNA here is from genome assembly GCF_040938575.1 of Ambystoma mexicanum. Taxonomy (NCBI): domain Eukaryota; kingdom Metazoa; phylum Chordata; class Amphibia; order Caudata; family Ambystomatidae; genus Ambystoma; species Ambystoma mexicanum. The sequence goes on from NW_027182470.1 coordinate 1,764,022, forward strand.
CAAACGTTGTTCATAGAGGACGTTGCAGAAATTGCCATTTACAATCTCTGTATATAGGTACAGTTCCACATTATTCTACTAGATGCCCCTTGGAACCAGGACAAAAAATGAATCTGCAAACTTGGAAACCATTTACGGTTTTACAGGCCTTTGA